>NW_026779992.1:0-205000 GCF_030144855.1 Hypanus sabinus | reverse complement strand
TCAGCTTTACACAACACCGGTGATTCTCCTCACCCGGGGTTGACGGAAGTAAGTGTCCACACGACAGATATCTTTTCGAGCGCAGAATAGATTTATGCATCTCGCGCCAGTTATTGTCAGCTCAACGCTTTATCATAAATAATGTTTTTAGAGATATGTAAGGATTATATCCCATCTCCGGCCATCGTGAACACAAAAGCAGCGTGAATCCCAAGCGACGTCATTCTAGTCTTGGCCAATTTATCTCCCAATCACATTGAGTGGCGTAAAGACTACAACATAAATACCTGGCAAAATTAAATGACAAGACCATCGCATTCCGGAGTTGGTAATGACCCGGGGTTAATTTTGTTTCGTGTCTCAGCGCAGGTTCTTATGTTGTTGACTGTTGTCCAAGTCTAATCGCAAACTGGAGAACATCTGCAGAAGCTGGAAATGAAAATATTACCCACACAATCCTAAGGAGCTCAGCAAGCCAGGCAGAATCTATGCAAAAGAGTAAACAGTCAGTGTTCCGGGACGACACACTTCATCAGGGAGATGCAATTTAATAGGACCGGACGTTTCTACCATAATTGTATGTATAAGGTGATGAGCGGCATTGATCGTGTGGATAACCCAAGGCTTTTTTCCAGGGGCGAGATGACTAACAGGCGGGGTATACTTTTAAGGTACTTCAAGTTTCCACACAGAGAGTGTTGGGTGCGTGGCGTACACTGCCGGCGGCGGTGATAGAAGCGAATACAATAGGGTCTTTAAGAGCCTCTTAGACAGGTACGTGGGACTTTGAAAAGTAGAGGTCTGTGCACTAGGGAAATCCAAGGCAGTTTCTAGAGTGGGTTTCATGGTGGGCACAACATTGTAGGCCGAAAGGCCTGTAATGGGCTGTAGGTTTCTGTGTTCTATGTTTTTTTAATTGTAGTGTCGGCGACAGATGTTAGACACCCAGGCATGCCTCTCACAACTGCTGGTAATTGTGCAGATCACTGGACACTGGGTTGTCTGCGGCTCCGTGTCGTTCTGTTAAATTGCCATCAGTGATCCCTTGGCATGCTATCTTGCTAATCGCCCTTAAGTATTGCAAAAAGAAGTCACTCGTTATCACGACCTGGTTTCGGAACTGGTAAACTAAGAGAATTACCGGGACTGCAGGTTCGTACAAGCCCATCCTGATCGACATGGGCTTCTATGACAGGTTTCATGCTTTACATTGCCTCCAGTGACAAATCATGTAGCCGTATACATGATTTATACATATATAAAAGCCGTAGACCTTTTAGGACCGAGATGCGGAAAAACTCCTTCACACAGAGAGTGGTGAATCTGTGGAATTCTCTGCCACAGGAAACAGTTGAGGCCGGTTGATTGGCGATATTTAAGAGGGAGTTAGATATGGCCCTTGTGGCTAAAGGTATCGGGGTTATGGAGAGAAAGCAGGTACAGGGTTCTGAGTTGGATGATCAGCCATGAGCATACTGAATGGCGGTGCAGGCTCGAAGGGCCGAATGGCCTACTCCTGCACTCATTTTCTATGTTTCTATGTATAGTGCGTAGAGTAGCATTGATCTTCGTGTGGAGGGACGGAATGTACATGTCCCTCGTGATGTCTGTGTATCGCACACCGAGAGGGAGGGGCCGGCGAAAGCCACTCGTGTACGACATGCTCAGGCAAAGCAGGGGGAGCAAAAATGTCAAACTTTGTTTTATCGATGAAGGAGGAAATATTATCCACCCATCCTGCGCGGAGTGAAATTGTAGAGTAGCGTTAGTATTAGGCAGAGTTATACACTGTGTGCGGTTTAACTCCTGTAAAGTCTGAAGCACGGGTCCGAGTAGTTGAGAAGTTGCAATGTTTTCTGACTATAGTGACATCAGGGATTGACTCTTAACTCTTAACTCTTAACTCTTAACTCTTAACTCTTCGATTAACTCTTCAATTTTGTTGCTCACTCAAACACACTTCTGCCACTACGCCCTCTGGACCATAATAGATGTGTCCTGTAAAGAAAGAGTTTCTGCTCTGTTACGCATGGAAAGGAGCTTCTGGAGATTGCTCGGCTGAGATGTTTCAGTGTATCGGGAAACATTGTGGCTATATCTAACTTCCTCTTAAATATAGCCAATTAACTTGCCTCAACTGTTTCCTGTGGCAGAGTATTCCACAGATTCACTTCACCACTCTCTGTGTGAAGAAGGTTTTCCTCATCTCGGTCCTAAAAGGTCTACGGCTTTTATATATGTATAAATCATGTATACGGCTACATGATTTGTCACTGGAGGCAATGTAAACATTATTCAGTGTATGAATAGAAATTCATCAGAGGTCGGCATGTCGGAATAAACTGTCGTAGATAATACGCGGCGCTGGGCAGTTAATCGGTACCATCAATACGGTAGCGCAGAGTTGTCCTGCAAGACTATTCCAGCAGAAAATTCCCATCTATCCGCGAATACATAGACGCATAGAAAACCTGCAGCACAACATAGGCCATTACTCCAAGCGGGGTCTGACAAGGGTCCTATACAGCTGCAAAATCACCTCTCGACTTTTAAGCTTCAACCCAGTGTTGATGAAGGCCAATGCACCGTATGTCTTCTTAACCACAGAGTCAACCTGCGCAGCAGCTTTGAGCGTCCTATCGACTCGGCCCCATGGCCCCTCTGATCCTCCACACTGCCAAGAGTCTGATACCTAATGCAGTCAAAAACGAGAAATACAGTCGGCTATGTTTCCTGCTGATTTTTGCCTGCACCTGGTAACCTCTCGAAAATAATTATGCTGATGTGATGCCTTACAGGGTCCCCTTTAATCACTCGTCATTGATAACGTTATCTCCGTCAGTATCGTTTCTCATTCTATTCCTCTGGGGACGTTCCATGCACTGCAGGTCACGTGGGTTCCGCACACCACTTTCAATAACATGTGAACATATCCAGCCGAGGGGTTATAAATTTCACAAATTTGTCCCACAGCCCGATCTTCGGACGGGGTCCACCGCCGGATTACAGCGGAGGTGCCAATCATAATTTTTTGGATATTGTGTAACAGGATCGACTTCTGAATTCGCTTCTTTTTATTTCCCCCCCGGTCCCTGTTCTAATACGGAAATTATAGTCATGTCCCATTTTTCAGTCCCCTCGACCGGTGCAGAAGCGACCCAAAAATTGGGCTCATCTTTCCTTCGATATTTCTTTATCTTGCTGTTTGTCTCCCCCCCCCCCACCCCGCCCCTCTGTTTCGTTTAACTGTGCTTTTCCAGGCGGGGTCGGGTGTTTGATTCTGTCGTATAGCTTCTGTTAGCATTAAAACTTTGTCCAGTCCTCATTCCGACCTGGGCCCAGGCTGTCTAAGTGAGGATCTAAACACTGAGACGCCTCCCCTTTCTTTTGTTTGGACATGGTTGTGTCAGTCAGTCTATTTTTATTTATTACGACGTTGATATCGCTTAGCTATCTCCAGCACTTATTCAGGTCCAGTCAAGTTTATTATCATTTAACTACACACTCGCACACCAACAAATATGATCCAGGTTGTATTTAATTGTCTATGACTCAGAAGAACCCTGTAGAACCACCGTCCTTGTGTCCAACCACACAAGCCACCAGTGAAAGGAATCACATGTCTACTGTATCCACTTTTGAACCAGACCTCATCAGCAGGGAGATTGGCGGCACCAGCGGCTCTCCCCGGGATTCCTTTCCTCGTTCAACCTTCCGGTTCTTTTTTTCCCGTTTTCTTCTTTACCATTACAGATAATACTCTCTCCCCATCCCCGCATTTCACTCATCAACATGACTATCATTACTTGCCATCTTCGTTCAATCTATTTACCTGGTTTTCATCTTTATCTGTACAGGAAACTCTCTCCCCCGCATTCCTGATCAACGTTACTGTTACTGCTTCCCGTCTGCCTTGAATCTACTTACCTGGTCCTGCAAAGGAAAGACCGTCAGTCGCAAGCAGAAACGGGAACGAAATTTTATTACATTCGTCTCTTCGAGTCTTATTTATATCTGCTGGTTTTATTTACTAATCGGTGAACACCTTGGGTGGGACTAGGATCCGGATCCGGACCTCCTTATTTCACACAACACTTCACATAATACTGCCGTCTTTCCTACTTGGTTCCGCCGATCCCATTCTTTCTACCCGCTCATTGGCCAGGATCAGGGCGGCTCAAAGCGGAACACCCAACGGGGGACGAACTCGGAATTGCCGCTGCGACCCTCAGTTACTCCATCGTTCCACCCCGTTTTTTCGGGATCCTGTTGGACTAAGGCAAATTGAAAAGAGATGCTAAAAAAGTAAGTTCAATTGGAGAATCTTGTATTTCAGCATGATGTGATGGAGAGTCCGCATTGTGGAACTCTGAGGTACAAGGAAAAAGATTGTCATTATACCTAGCAGCAGAGAAATGTGTCAACCCTCAGCAGAACAATGGAATTTGTTCACAATGTTTGTTTTCTTGACTTGTGTTCATCCGTTTACGCTCATCTCATTTGCGCAGCCGTGTTACCGTTCTGAGGAGTCGCAGTGACAGGCGCAGTATTCTTCAGTGGAAAACGCAGATGTCTTCAACGTGACAAAGCTGAAGCAACATACTTTACATTCGGTGATTTCATCCACAGGGAGGGAGGTTGGAGGTCAGAGAGAGAGAGACGAAAGGTGATGGTGGTGAATCATGTCCGGAGGGAGGGAGAACGTGAATGCCGGTTGGAAGGAGTGGGGTCAAGGGGAGGAGTCACCAAAACGGGACGGATCGGATGTTTTGACAGCATTTTACAACAGTGGCGCTGAAATCCTAGAATGCTATTCGTGAAGGAAAACCCTTTAGCCTCTCACGGTATGTATTTCTGGATTTTGACACACTTCCCTACAAGCCCTCATCCCAGACTTACCCGCCCCGGCAGACTTTCTCTACCCCGTCTCTCTCCGCCTAACCCCGGTCTCTTTCTCACCCCAGTGTCTCTCCGTACACCCCCGTCTCCCTCTCCACTGGCTCTTTCTTCATCATCCCGCTGCACACTAAGTGCCCCGTATCTCTTCACAATGTCTCTTTCCCATCTCCCTCTATCTCTCCGCATCTATACAGTTCCAGTCTCTCTCCTCCACCCACCAGTCTCTCCCCAGTCCCATCCCTACCTGATCCCTCTACCCAACCGAAATCTCTCTCATCAACCCGGCTCATCTCCACCCATCTCCACCCACGCTTCCTCCCTCCCGATCTCTTTCTCCCCATTGCCTTCTCGTAACTCACCGGCCTCTCTCCCGACTGTCTTCTCTACTCTGCTCCACAGTCTCCCTGTCTCAGATTCTTACTCTCCCTCGTCGTTCTTCCCCCAAATCTCCCTGTTTCCACATTCGCTTTCTACCCACTCTCTCCCCCACCCCCCAGCCTCACTGCCTGACCACTCTCTTCCCCGTTTCTCGCGATCTCCCTCGTCTGTCTCTCTGTCCCAGTATCGCTCCCTTTGATGTCTCTTACCCAATCTTCCTCTCGCCTTCGTCTCTCTCTCGGTCTTCTCTTGCCTTCCCCTCGTCTTACTGTCTGTCTCGCTCCCTCATCAATCTCTTTTCCTGTATTTTCCCCTGTCATACGCTCCCCGTTTTCCCTAGTCCAGTCTCTCTTTCCACTATCTGTCTCAGAACTTGTTCCAGTTCTTGTCTTTCTCATCCCTGTCTCTCTCAACCCCGCTCTCCCTCTCTTCCGGGACCCCTGCTACCTCGTCCTTCACCCCAATCTCTCCGTCCCACTCTTTTTCTCCTACCCCAGTCACGTTCACCTTCTCCGGTTTTTCTCTGTCCCAATGTCACTTCTCACAGCCTTTCTCTTATCACACAACAGTTTCGCTCGTACACCTCTTACACTCCCAGCTTCTCTATCCATACCCCAGACTCTGCCTCCCGTCTCTATCCCCCAGTCACTCTGTCCCCTCAGCCTATCTCCCTAGTCCACCTCCTCACTATCACTTTCTCCCTCAGTCTCCCGCTACTCTGTCCATTGTTTAACCCCTTCATACATCACGTGGTGCAGGATCGCTGACACAGTCGGCAACAATCACAGATATTAATTATAAGTGAACGGAATAAATTGCTTGTACATGTCAGTCGGCAGTGAGAGCGGTCTCGTTGTTGTCGGTCAGGAACAGGCCGGACGGTAGTTTTACAAATGTGAACCAAATGAAATGTACAACCACATATCGCTATGGGACTAACTTCCCAGTGAAAGTGAGAGGAGCGACATTATTCGATTGATTTGTTTAACCGAGTTCAAATTTCCAACAACGTTCTTCGGTTATGAAAGCATTCCCCACGCTCAATGCTGACTACATGACGGGAAAGCATTTCCACCATATTTCATGAATACCGAGATCAGTGGCGATTTATCGATGCTTATATTCCGTGGAGTGAAAGTTTTAAAAGGAGGTTCGTGCAGCTGATGCACTTCTTGTCGAATTACAGGTTCCACACACAGAATTCTGGAGAAACTCAGCAGGCCAGTCAGCATCGATGGGAAAGAGTACAGAACAGAACCGAGACCCTGCGATTGAAGCTTTAAAAGAAACAGCTTTCTCAGATGATGAAATTATGAAAGTGCCAGTAGGGTATTATCACAAGGATGGAGTGATAATGAGGACATGGAGGCCACCTGCTATACCAGCAAGTGAGGAATGGGCAATTGTTCGCCAAGGTGTAGTTCCTAAAGATTATAGGACTGAAATTTTATCTTTGGCCTACAGTCTACCCTCAGGTGGCCATTTTGGAGTGAATAAAACGGTAAACAGAATTATGAAATAATTCTACTGGCCTAATCTGAGGAAAGATGGTGTGACCTTTTGCAGAACCTGTCACATTGGTCAAGTTGTGGGTAAATCTAATCAGGTCTCCACAGTGCCCCACTGCAGTCTATATATAACTGCATTTGGTGAACCCTTTTCAAAATATATAGCGGATTGTGTTTTGCCAAAGACTAAAGCTGGCCATCAGTATCTGCTAACTATAATGTATACTGCATCCAGATTCCCAGACGCAATACCTCTCAGAAATATTAAAGCTAAAACTGTGGCGAAGGCTCTTACAAAGTTTTTTTACTTTATTTGATTTGGCTAAAGAAATCCAGTCTGATCAAGGAAGCAATTTTACATCTGAATTATTCCAGCAGGTATTTTATGTACTGGGAGCTAACCAAATTTCATCGTCTGCGTACCATCCAGAATTACGATGGGTTCTAGAAAGATTTCATTCTACCCTTAAAACAAATGATTAAGACATAATGTGTTCCACACACGCGCTCTCTCTCTCTTTCTCTCTCTCTCTCTCTCTCTCTCTCTCTCTCTCTCTCTCTCTCTCTCTCTCTCTCTCTCTCTCTCTCTCTCTCTCTCTCTCTCTCTCTCTCTCTCTCTCTCTCTCTCTCTCTCTCTCTCTCTCTCTCTCTCTCTCTCTCTCTCTCTCTCTCTCTCTCTCACTCCGTGACTTGTAAAGGCTTGAAAAATACATTATCGGACGCACGCACACACATGCCAAAAAAAGACATACTGTGTTGAAAATGGAAAAGACTGAGATGAAGGAATATATTTGCTTTTGTTCGCAGTACGAAAGTTGGTACAGGAATCACTGGGCTTTAGTCCATTTGAATTTGCATTTGGTCATAGAGTGAGGGGACGTTTGACCTTGTTAAAGGAACAGTGAATAGATGGGGATGTGCATGCTAACTTGTTAGACTAAGTTTTGAAGTTCAACAATGAACTACTCCAGGCCTGTAGTCTAGCGAGACAAAACTTAATGATTTCTCAAAACAAAATGAAGTGTTGGTTTGATAAGTGGGCTTGCGAAAGAAAATACCAGGTGGGGGATAAGGTGCTTACCTTATCTCCAATGTTGACAGATCCACTTCAGGCAAAACTCAATGGACCGTATGAAATAGTCTCTCAAATTAATAATGTAAATTATGTTATCAAAACACCCGACTGATGTAAACTAACACAGGTGGTACAGATAAATATAATATAGCCTTATTTTGACAAGCAGGCACCATCTGTGAGTGTTGTTGTCAAAACATATGAATCTGGCAACCCTGAGAATGAAGCAATTGACTTGTCTGAGACTTTTCACAAGCCAAACATTGTCCCAGTTAGGCTAATGAACTCGGTTGTTCTAGAAAACATTGATAACAAGTTGGCTCATCTGCAGCCTAAGCAACAACAACAGCTGAAGGAATTAATTCTGCAGTTTAAAGATATATTTCCCGATGTTCCCAGGCAAACCACGGTCGCAGTACATGATGTAGATATTGGGTAAACCGAGTAAACAACACACATATCGCATGAACGTAGAAAAGTGTCAATATGCTAAGCAAGAAATTGAAAATATGCTGGAAAATGGTATTATTAGTCCTTCAGCATCAGATTGGAGCTCACCCTGCATTATTATGCCCAAACCTGATGCCAGTGTTAGATTGTGCACTGATTATAGGAAGACAAATGCAATAACAAAAACAGATGCCTATCCTGTCCCTAGGGTGGATGATTGCATCAATAAGGTTGGAAAAGCTGAATTTCTTACAAAGAATGATCTGTTTGACAGGGTATTGGTGTGTTCCATTGACGGGCAGAGGTAGAAACAATTCTGCATTGTGTTACCATCTGGGTTGTATGAATATAATGTCTTGCTGTTTGGAATGAAAACTGGTCCAGGAACATTCCGGAGAATGAATGATTCTGTAATTCGAGGGCTGTAACACACAGATGCCCATATTGATGACTTAGTCACAGGGAGTGACACTTGGGTAGAGCATATCTCTGCAGTAGAAAAGCTGTTTGACAGGTTTTCCCAGACCAGCCTTACAGTTAACTTAGCTAAGAGTGAATTTGGCCATGACACTGTGACCTGTCTTGGCTATGTTGTAGGTCGATGCAAGTTTGCTCTTGTTCGGGCAAAAGTCCAGGCAATTTCGTACATTCCTATTCTGACTGCTAAGAAGGCTCTTTGAAGGTTTCTGGGAATGGATGGATATTATCATAAGTTCTGTAAGAACTCTGCTGCTATCGCTCTTCCTCTGACTAATCTCCGGAAGAAGGGTGAAACGTTTGCTTGGACCGAGCCTTGTTAGGAGGCATTTGATCGATTTTAAGTTATTATTTGAGATTAGGCCAATCAATTTAATATTGTCAGCAAATTTAATCAGTAGATTGGAGCTGTGGATGGCAACACAAGTCATGGGTGCACAGAGAGTGAAGGAGGGGGCCAAAGAGACAACCCTGTGGGTTATGTGTGCTGAGGGTCAAAGAGACAGAGGAGATGGAGCCCACTCTTACCACCTGCCGGCGATCTGACCGGAAGTCCAGGATCCAGCTACACAAGGCAGGGTGATGGCCGAGGTCTCTGAACTTCTTGTCGATACTTCATGCTTTTGTATGGCTACTGCTCTGCCCGTGACTGCAAGGAACTGCAGAGAACTTTGGAGAGCAGAGAACATCAGAGAAACAAGCCTCCACTCCATGGACTCTTCCTGCATTTCCCCTCCCTTGGAAAACCAGGCCTTGTACACAAAGAAGCTCATAACCTGGACATTCTTGCTGCAAACCCGCTCCCAGAGTGGCGGAGAGATACAAAAGCTTTAAAGTGCGTAACACCAGGCTGAAGGACAGCTTCCTGTCTGTGGTTATAAGCCAAATGAATGATAAAATGGACTCGACATCACAATGTAACTCAACGTGACCCTGCACTATATGTCTATCTGCACTGCACTTTCTCTGCAGCCACAATGCTTTGTTACAGTTATTGTTTTGTTGTGTATCAGCTCGATGTACCGTCGTAATGTATCGAACTGTGTGGATGGTACGTCAGGCAAGATTTTCACTGTAGCTCAGTACATGATGATAATAAACAAATTCCTCATTTTAATTGTGTGGAAATATTAGACAGACTGGGCTTCTGCTCTGGAACAGCAGAAGAAAACTGAACTGTTGTCATTTCTGTGGAAAGCAAATATATGGAAAATGCTTCAATCTCACATTACTATCTGCAGTAACTGGGATCAGGTGACCGGTGATGGGTCTCCCATATCAATATCAGAATCATGTTTGATAGCACCAGAATATGCCATGAAATTCGTTGTTAATTGTCAATTCTTAAGAAAGGATTTTAGCAATTGTGATTTAAAATAAGAATGTATACATATAGTACAAAAATAGAAAAAAAATTAAAATGTAATAAACTATTTGAATTGTGTGGAACTATTTGACTGACTGGGTTGTTGCTTTGGAAGTAGTGGAGTGAAGCTTAACTGAACTGTACACATTTATGAGAAGCTCAGATAAATACAAATGGCTAAATTCTCACATAAATGGGTCATACACCCAGAAGCATTGGCAGCACTTCGGCACGTCGTAAGAGTGAATGGAACATGCAGAAAATATTACAGAAAAACAAAACATTGTCCACCCACAATGAGAGGATGTGACAGATCCGGATCTCACTGACTTGTCTGAACGGGGAAAGATGAAGCTACACGTACACGTAGAACAGTGTCCCGCAGATGCTGCAGATCTGCAGAAACGTGAACAGGAAACGGAATCATGTCACGGGTGGAGGGAATCCCACCTGAACCGGTGACTCTGCTCCTCGCCCCTCACACGCTGCCCGACCCATCCGCCGCATTCTCCACATTATTCCATATTTACACCAGATACATGTCTACTTTTCCACACCATGTCTACCCCGATCCCTTTCACTCCACCCCCAGGTCACAGAGTCACGGGCTCGATTCCCATTCCGGTCCGAAACATAATTCAAGCCCAAACAGGAAGTGTTCACGTTTTATTTAAATCAGTTCTGTGTTTATAAACACTAATTTCTATTCACATTCCTCCGGCCTCAGTGGAGAGGAACACTGAACATCAAGTGTGAAACAGTACGAGGAGGCCATTCCGCCCTTCTAACCATCAACCAGATGGCGGCTGCTCTCCCATCTCAGCCACGTTTCTGTCCGATGCTCATTTCCTCGATCCCTTCGGTCTCCACACATCTGCCGGCCTCTTTTCTACGTGAGGACGATCACTGAGCCTTCACCGCCCTCGGAATGGAGACATTTCCCCTCATCACGGTCCCGGACAGTACATCGCCTCTTTCAGAGTCTGGGATCCCTGGTTCAACCGGCAACGATGTTGCGCTTTTCAATGTGTTCTCCTCTCAGTCCTCGATTCTCTAAATGACATTTAGAGAATGATCTTTCTTCAAGCTATTACCCCTCCACTCCAGGGATCAGTCAGGTGAATCTTCATTGCACTTTCTACAAATACTCTCTAATCACTTTACTCATCCTCTACGGAATTAATTTCCATCTTCTGAAACCCCGTGTTGCCCCAACTACTCACCTCTCACCCTTGACACTATTTTCAGCTTCCACCTCTCAATCCACAGCTCTTGCCCCATCCACACCCCTCACCTCTTTTCTCTGACTATTTCCCGTCCACTCTCAGTCCAGAGGGAGGGTCTCGGCCCGAAATGTTGACGGAACATTTCCCTCGACAGATTCTGCCCGACCCACTGATTTCCTCCAGCAGTTTGTTCTTTGGTCTGCATAACCCGGGTTAGTCTGGGGAGCGGGATTTTACACCATATTCCAGGGATAGGGTTAAGGTTAATAGACTTCTCGGTGAGACAACAACATTAATCACGGGTTTCATCACTGAATCCAGTGTTGTGGGATGTAAAGTCCCCTGTTTTGTGTCCGGCTGTGCCGTGTTGTTGGTGGAGTGGACAGCGTGGTGTTTGTCTCGATTAGGGTCACAACACCAGAATTGCCAGCGGAGTCCACACACAGTGTATTAGTCAACAGAAAACCTCTCGTCCCTGCAGTCTTTGTCTCCTGGTAAACTCAACACCCTGACAGTGTGGACCATAGATACCCCTTCCTCTCAGAGTCAGGGGATCATTCAGACAGCTGATCGCTGAGAGGAATTATATTTATTGGTCATTAAAGTTCGCCCAGATTCGTTTGGACGGATTTGATGTGGAGTTCGGGGTGTCACAGTGAAAGGGCCGGACGGCCGAACTCTCTCCGTTGTCCAAGCATCCTTCCAGGTGAGGCGACACTTCACCTGTGAATCTTCCGGGGTCGCCCGTTGTGTTCGCTGCTCCCGATGCGGCCGCCTCTACACTGGTGAACACCGGCTCCTCCGTAGTTGTGCCGGGTAGGAATATTTTTTAACGGGTGTCGATATTTTTCTTTCCTTTTGTGCGGGAGGGGTGGGTTTTGGGGGTTGGTGATCGGGATGCCGTCCTTTTTGATGCGGGGGATGGGGAGGGAGTTTCATATTTTTTTCTCTCTGAACGACTTTCATATTTGCTTTGTTTCGTGGTTCTCTGGAGAAAATAAAAAAAACTCAGCGTTATTTATGGATACCTGCTTTTATAATTAATTATCCTTTGAACTATCCACTCCGAGCGGGACTTACTTACTTAGTCACTCAGACAGGAACAGTCGGTGAATCCTCCCATCCAATTCACCAATTCCCCTAACACCACAGATATATCTGTCCAGATACTCCCCACACAAGACAGGCTGGAGCCAAAAATATTTACTACATGACAGACCCGAAAGACAAATTACAAAATAGTCATAATGGCTTACATACACAGAACAGACTGACGCTGTCCTATCTCTACACATGTGTGCACTTGGAGATAAGCATCCTGAAACCCTGTTGATCATCAGCAGTTTCTTTCAGAAAAACAGGTTGTTATAGTTTAACGAAGTGTTAACCCTTTTACATACTTTAACATTCCCTCCTTTAGATCATTACATGATCAACAAAGCAGTAACATTTTGCAAAGAAATCAACCAAGTACAGTGTTAACTTCTCAGTGGGTAAAAGCGACATACATCAGTAATTATAACAATGATATGTACAACCATTTCGACATAATGCAATTTCGTGCCCCACATATTACCGACAGGTCTTCGAAGATCACCATTTCGACCCTTCGGTGAACCCGTGTAAATCCTGCCCTCCTCTGTTGATGCTGTCAGTCTCCTTGGCAGTGTGCTCGGAGAGGGATGTAACGTTAGTCGCCTCATCAGGGATATAGGTGCAGCATTCTGTGTCAATAATAGCACATGTTCCCCCTTTCTCAGCTGGGATAAAATCTAAAGCTCTTCGATTCTGTAGGACTGTTTGCCAGATTGCAATCATTTCAGTGGATATTTCTGTTACTTGGGCCTGTGTTTCTGTCAGGGCCCCTGCAGTATTGTGGCCAGCTCCTTCAAGTGCTTGTAGCCAAATTGATTATCTCTCGTGAATTCCTGGCTACTCCATAGGAGAGAAAAGCGATCATCCAAAATCGCTCAGTCTCAGTTATTCTTCTCAGCTGTTGGCACCTGCGGTTCTGGCCAGGATGCATGTTTCCCAGTATAGGTAGTTCCGTTTGGTGGGGGGCTGAGATTCCATTCCTCAAAACACCGACAGCCACAGTCATCTTTGACTGGACCACAGTTTCTCACTCTCTTCCCCTGGCGTTATTTGAGGAAGCCCAGGCTGAGCGTTTCTCACTCTGGTTGAGCAGGATTACAGACTTTGGAATCACAGTTTTACCTAGCAGGCCCCTAGTTCTACCGGTTTGGCAAGGTGTGACAGAGAGACAGAAAGGTGTTAACATGGGGGTCCCCAGAAAGACATAAACACGAACACCTCTGTTACATTCCTGTAACGGTTTAAATGAACCAGCAGCAATAGACCACACCTGGTGTGTGGTTTTGATGTTAAAACCACTGTTTTTATTCGTATCTACTTATAATATAACAAATTAAGCAAAATAATCAAAAGCTAAAAATGATATGAGTACACATATGTGTAAATATAACTCCCAAACCACTGAGCCCAGGGAATACCAAGCTTAAATCTTGACATGGTAAACTATGAAAGTTCAGTTCATCCACGGAATCAATGACGAGAGAGATATATTTGTAATCCAAGGTTAACGTGAAGGCAATTACGTTGAATTCCACAAATTCCACAGAGGTAAAACAAGATAACAGTCGCTGTAGGTCTTATCCGTCGTTGTTCTAAATCCACATACGAATTATCACCAGAAGTAGCTTATCACGGGAGTACTGTCTTCAGAAGGAACTACCACCCAGGCAAGGGTTAACACAGGTAGATTCGGCAAAGGTACTCCCAATCCAGATCAAAAACACCACTTCTCACAAGTGGTTACCACATAACACACCCGAATCCAGCTAAGGGTTAACCAAAGAGCTAGACAAGAGATACTCCAACAATATCCCGATTTGTATTATACGATTTATCACCAACAGTGATTGGTCACAGGGGTACCTCTTCAAGTGAATTACCACGCCCAGGCAAGGGTTAGCACAAGTGGTCCTCACAGGATACTCCCAAACCAACAGATCCACTCCAATGGATCAAACAAAGTGACAATCACACATTCGGTATAGGCTGGATCAATAATCAACCCATCTTGTGGGCAAAGGAGAGTCCAAACAGTGACCTTTGGCCACTAGTCCCTTTGTTTCGAGCTTTCCATCTTCCTTCTTTCTCTCTGGCTGACTGTGTTTGTGACTGTCCTTGCTTAAATAAAACAAACTGTGAACTATGTAAACACAACCTGCAAGCAAGTGTAAACACGCTACATAGTCAAATATTTCGGCCCCTCTCTCTCCCTCAGTAAGAATCAAACAGGAGACGGGAAAGCCAGGCTTGTATGCACAGGAATTTAGAAGGAGAATTTAAAATTTAGTATTTTCTCCCTGTGTCGCCTTTTTACTTATCTTCTTATCTTTACTTATCTTTAAAAATTTCCCAATCCTCTGGCTTCCCACTCATATTTGCTATGTTACACATCTTCTCTTTTATTTTTATACTGTCCTTGACTTCCCTTGTCAGACATGGTCGCCCCCTACTACCCTTAGCTGGATTTTACCACTGAAATTGTTTGGGACTACAACTAGAGGCCATGGGTTAAGGGTGAAAGGTGAAATGTTAAGGTGAACATGAGGGGGAACTTCTTCACACAGTCATTCGGGTGTGGAATGAACAGCCAGCACAAGTGGTGCATGCGAGCATGCTGTTAACATTTAAGAGGTTCGTGTAGGTACCTCGATAGTAGGGATGTGGGAGTGGGCAGTTTAATTACTTCAGCACAAACCAGATGGCCCAAAAGGCCTGTTTCTGTATTGTAATTTTCCACAAGAACCTGAAGTAATACTAATATTCCCTCTAAATCATTTTAACAGCTGTGCAGACCAACCATTCACCTCAACAGGGATTTTTTTTTATGGCGTTAAAATTGTGGAACCTTAAGTTAATAATAGGTAACAAAAAATCCCAGATGCACGTCAAGAAAGACAATTTGCATGAATGTGTTTCAGTTACTGTGGGGCCAGGCACCCATGCAGCTCAGCAGGAAGAGGGAATAATACCAATGGAGAGAGTCAAACTGAGCCAGGGTACAAATTGCAGATGGCAGAAATGCCCCATTCTTATACAAATAGGAAGGACATCGGGGAATTAATGGTCATTCCAGATACCAGCTCTCTGCCCAATCAGGAGATGATTTCTCTGTCCAACTTGTGTTCAGCCTCATTGTAACTGTGAGGAACAGCCAGATCAAAACTTGGCGACTCAAGCAATCTCATCTGAAATGTTGTCCTACAGCCATTGATGGACTTTGTAAATCATTTCAGAGGTTAAAAAGAGAAGGAATTTGTCTCCAGGAATCTCAAACACAGCGCGCCAGTTTTGCTGTCTCTGTCCAGATATTTAAGAAGTGGAGCGAGGGATTCAATCGACCATCCTTCCTGCTCAGACTGTGGGGAGGGATTCATTCGGTCATCTGACCAACTGGCACGACCGTCATTTACAAAGGAGAAAGGCCGTTCTCCTGCTCAGACAGTGGGAATAGATACACTCGGTCATCTCAACTGAAGGTACATCAGCAAGTTCACACTGTGCAAGGCCATTCACCTGTTCTGTGTGTGAGAAAGGATTCAATTGGTCTTCCCACCTGCGGACACACCGTCAGTTCACACCGGGCAGAGGCTGGTGATCTGCGGAATTTTTGGGAAAGGATTTACTCAATAATCTGACGTAATGGCACACCAGCGGGTTCACACTTGGGAGAGACCATTCACTTGCTCAGAATGTGCGAAACGATTCACTCGGTCATCCAACCTACTGAGACACCATCGAATTCACACTGGGGAGAAGCCCTTCATTTGTTCACAATGTGGGAAGCGATTTACTCGATCTTGCACCATACAGATACATCAGCGGGTTCACACCGGGGAGAAGCCGTTCACCTGCTCAGTCTGTGGGAAGGGATTCAGTCAGTTATCCAACCTACGGAATCACTTGCGAGTTCACACTGGGGAGAAGCCGTTCACCTGCTCACTCTGTGGGAAGGGATTCACTCTGTCCCACCACCTACAGAGACATCAGCGAGTTCACACTGGGGAGAAGCCGTTCACTTCCTCAGAATGTGGGAAAGAATTCACTCAATCATCCCAAGTACTGGCACAACAGTCAGTTCACAATGGGGAGTTGCCGTTGTTTATGAATCCCTCGATTTCGTTTGCTGTAGACTGCCATTTTAAGAGAGAGAAATTAAAAAGTTAAATCAGTCTGACTTGCAGCTTGTTTACCTCGCGTGCAGCTTGTTTAGTTTTAACCGAGGACACAGACACTCAGAGTCAGACGGAGACGAAGGAGGTAAAATGGAAGGATCAAAACCAGGGAACTCGTGGCTAAGGATCACTGATTGCAACTTTCCTATTCCCACAAGGGTGGATTAATTATCGATTCAGCGTACTCAAATGTGTGGTTGTCACCTTGTTTGATCCGTAGGGGAGGATCTGATTTGGGGTATCCTGTGAATACCACTAATGTGTTAACCCTTGCCTGGGTGTGGTGTGGTAATTCACTTGAAGACGATCCCCCTTGTGACTAGTCACTTTCCGTGATAATTGGTATGTGGATTTGGAAAGATGACGGATAAAATCTACAGCAACTGTTGCTTGGATTTACCGCCATGAAACCTGTGGAATTCGACATAATTGCCTTCTCTGAACTTTTACGCTGGATTACAAATATCTCTCTCATCACCTATTCCATGGTTGAACTGAACTTTCATACTTTGCCATCTCAAGACTCCAAGCCTTGTTTTTCCCGAGCTCAATAGTCTGGGAGTTATATTTATACACATAACACATTTGTTTATCTTGTTTAAGTTACTATATAATAAGTAGATTCTAATAAAGATAGTTTTCACATCAAAACAGACTCCAGGTGTGGCCTGTTGCTGGTGTTCGTTTCTAACGCGTTACAATTCATAACAAAATTTGGACCTGTGTCTGGGATATGAACAGATTTGGGGGCGTAGTCATTAATTATTGATTTAATTGGGGAAATCCCTTTTTGCTAGAAGGTTAAAACTTGCTAAGGGGAAATCGACAATGAGGAGGGCACAGATGCAGAGTGTAATAGCTGAACATTATGTATCTGAGGGTGTGTTTACAGTAGAGGAGTTGAAGGTGTTTCCTGAACGTAAACCTAGTGAGCTTGAACTCCAGTACAAGTGAAAAAAAATTAAATGCCGAGGATGCGGAAAGGCAGAGGCAGAAAAACAGAGGGAGGAAGCAGAAAGGCAGAGGCTGTTCGAGCTGGAAAAGATAGAGAGATTGCAGCAAAGGGTTCGAGTGTTAGACTCTGGTGATAAGTTTAAGGCCAGTCGGGAAGTTAAATTGGTACCTCAATTTGAAGAAACAGAGGTTGATAAATGCTTTCAGCATTTTGAGAAGGTTGCTCAGAGTTTAAAGTGGCCAGAAGAGGTTTGGCCTATTCTCTTACAAAGTGTAATTAAGGGGAAGGCTCAGCAAGCCTATTCTGCTTTGATAGTTGATGAAGCAGCTGATTATGACATCGTGAAACAGGCTGTGCTCAAAGCTTACGAGTTGTGTCCCAGAATCATACAGGCAAAAGTTTAGAAATTTGAGGAGGTCTGTGAACCAAACTTATATGGAACTTGCTTATGATAGGTTTGTGTGTTTTGACCGTTGGTGCACATATAAAAATATAAATGATGATTTCAACAGCTTGTAAGTGTTGGTTTTAATTGAAGAATTCAGAGGGTGCCCGCCTAATCACATAAAGAGATATTTAGATGAAAAGCATGCTGCCATTTTGCAGGAGTCTGCTAGATTAGCAGATGAGTTTGCTTTAACCCTCAAGGTTAAGTTTATCCCGAATAGGAGTTCCCAAAAGAGTAGCAGGGATCACCAGGGTAAACCAGAAATGAAAGCTGGGACTAGTAACAAGAATAATGATGAAGGAAAGCAGTTGAGGGAGAAATATTCTTTTCTTACTTGTTACTATTGTAAGAAAGCTGGTCATATGATAGCTAATTGTTGCCTCCTGGAGAAGAAAAAGGAAAAGGAGGCAGTCCCGAATGCCTGTGATCAGTCTGTTGAAGCACCTGTAAACCCACAGGGTGCTGAACATTCTGTTGGGCCTCAGGTAGTGGCTGAGAGGTCTGACCCAGTTAAGAAGAGAATTGATTATTTTATGTCAGATGGGATTGTATTATTAAAGGAAGGGTCAACCCCGGTACCACTGAAAATTGTTTCAGATACAGGGGCTTCTCAGTCACTTATATTAAACAACATTCCAAAGTTTGGTGATGAGGCTGAAAACGGTGAGGTAAATCTTATTAAAGGCATTGGCAACGGTGTGGTTTCTGATCCATTGTACAAGGTAACTTTACAGTCAGGGCTGTTTCGGGACCTGTTGAGATCGGATTATGCTCCAGTTTACCGGTGGAAGATGTTACTTTGCTGTTACGGAATGACCTGGCAGATGGTAAAGTTGTTCCTGCAGTGCTGTTGACAACTAAGCCAACCACTGACGACCCACAGATGGATTTTAACATTTATCCTTCCTGCGCAGTAACTCGAAGTATGGCTAAAAAAATCTGCTGACGCAGACGGTTCTGTGCAGCATGATTCTGATACCCATGATGGCCAAAATCGGGATTCGGGTTATGATGACTTGTCAGGGACATTTCCGCCTTCATTGTTTCAACAGGATTTAGGTAGTAAGTCTGATGAGAACGATTTATCCCTGTCTAGGAAGGAGTTGATAACAGAACAGAACCGACAGCCTGAGTTTGAAGTTTTAAAAGCAACAGCTCTCTCAGATGATGAGATTAAGAAAGTGCCAGTTGTGTATTATCACAACGATGGTGTGTTAATGAGGAAGTGGAGACCTCCTGCTGTACCAGCGAGTGAGCAATAGGTAATTGTTCACCAAGTTGAATTTCCTAAAGTTTAAAGGGCTGAAATTTTAACTTTGGCCCACAGTATGCCCTTAGGTGGCCATTTTGGAGTGAATATAACTGTATGCAGTCTTATGAAATAATTTTACTGGCCTAATTTGAGGAAAGATGTGACCTTTTGCAAGCCTGTCACACTTGTCCAGTTGTGGGTAAACCCCACCAGGTCACCACAGTGGCCCCACTGGGGTCCATATCTGCATTCAGAGATCCCTTTTCTAATGTTATCGTGGATCGTGTTGGCCCATTGCCGACGCCTAAAGCTGGCCATCAGTATCTGCTAACTATTATGTGTACTGCATCCAGATTCCCAGAGGCAATAACTCTCAGAAATATTAAAGCTAAAACTGTGGCGAAGGCTCTTACCGAGTTGTTTTTCACTTTTTATGGATTGCAGAAAGAAATCCAGTCTGATCAAGAAAGTAATTTTACACCTGGATTATTTCAGTAGGTAGGATATGAACTAGGAGCTGAACAAATAACATCACCTGCATACCATGTGCAAACACAAGGGCGGTAGAAAGTTTTCATTCTACACTCAAAACAATGATTAAGACATACTGTGTTGAAAATGGAAAGGCTGGGATGAAGGAATATATTTGCTTTTGTTCTCAGTAAGAGAGTCAGTACAGGACCACTGGGCTTTAGCTCACTTGAACTATTTGGTTGTAGAGTGAGGGGACCTTTGACCTTGTTAAAGGAACAGTGGATTGATGGGAATGTACATGTGAACTTTTTAGACTATGTTTTGAAGTTCAGAAATAAACTACACCAAGCGTGAAGTCCAGTGAGAAAAAACATAAAGATTTCTCAAAACAAAATGAAGTGTTGGTTTGATAAGCGGGCTTGCAAAAGAAAATACCAGGTGGGGGATATCTTACCTTATCTCCAAAGTTGACGAATCCACTCCAGATGAAACTCAATGGACCGTATGAAATAGGATCTCAAATTAACGATGTGAATTATGTTATTAAAACACCCGACTGACGTAACTAACACAAGTTATACACATGAATATGATAAAGCCTTATTTTGACAAACAGGCACCATCTGTGAATGTTGCTGTCAAAACATATGAATCTGGTAACCCAGAGAATGAACCAATTGACTCGTCTGAGACTTTTCACAAGCCAAACATGGTCCCAGTTAGGCTAATGAGCTCAGTTGTTCTAGAATACATTGATAACAAGTTGGCTCATCTGCAGCCAAAGCAACAACAATAGCTGAAGGACTTAATTCTGAAGTTTAACGATTTATTTCCTGATGTTCCCAGGCAAACCACAGTCGCAGTACATGATGTAGATATTCGTCAAGCCAAACCGATTAAACAACACCCGTATCGCATGAACGTAGAAAAGTGTAAATTGGCAGAGCAAAAAATTGAAAATATGCTGGAAAATGGTATGATTAGTCATTCAGCATCAGATTGGAGCTCACCCTGCATTATTGTGCCCAAACCTGATGGTAGTGTTAGATTTTGCACTGATTATAAGAAGGTAAATGCAGCAACAAATAGAGATGCCTATCCTGTCCCTAGGGTGGATGATTGCATCGATAAAGTTGGAAAAGCTAATTTTCCAATACTGATTGATCTGTTGAAAGGGTATTGGTGTGTTCCATTGATGCAGAGAGGTAGAGAAATTTCTGCGTCTGTGACACCTTCTGGGTTGTATGAATACAATGTTTTGCCGTTTGGAATGTAAAAATGGTCCAGGATCATTCCTGAGAACGTTTGATTCTGTAATTCGAGGGTTAGAACACACAGATGCCTATATTGATGACTTAGTCACAGGGAGTGACACTTGGGAAGAGCATATCTCTGAAGTAGAGAAGCTGTTTGACAGGCTTTCCCAGTCCAGCCTTACATTTAGCTAAGAGTGAATGTTGCCATGCCACTGTGACTTATCTTGGCTATGTTGTAGGTCAAAGCAAGTTGGCTTCTGTTCAGGCAAAAGTCCAGGCAATTTCTCAAGTTCCTATTCTGACTGGTAAGAAGGCTCTTCGAACGTTTCTGCGAATGGTTGGATGAAGTTCAGCAAGAACTTCACTCGTCCTCTGACAAATCTCCTGAAGAAGGGTGAAAAGTTTGTTTGGACCGAGACTTGTCAGGAGGCATTTGATGGATTGAAAGCCATTTTTATGTCATTAGCCTGTGCTCAGGGCACCTGACTTTACAAAGCCATTTTCTATAGCTGTGGATGCCAGTGATGAAGCTGCCGGGACAGTGTTATTACAGAAAGATGATGATGATGTTGAACATCCTGTAGCTTACTTTTCGAGAAAATTCAATGAGCAGCAAATAAATTATTCCACCTTACCGGGCTCACTTTTGACATATAAGAAAAACTTGGACAGATATATGGATGAGAGGGGTTTGGGTTGATATGGCCCAGGTTCAGGTCAGTGGGACTAGCCCATCAAACCAGCCCACTCCGGCTGACCACTGAGGAATTTTAATGAACAGAATAGTACCAAGTAAACAGCCCTTTCCGGAGCCGTGAGTCTTACAGGAGTCATAATATGGTCCCACTGCCCCGGTGTTATCAGCAGCAGATGTTCCAAATTGTTTTCCTCTTATCTGTGTCTCTCTCTCATTCCCTCTCATGAGCAGCGTGGTAACAGTAACAGTTTGTGATTTTTTTCCCAGAGGAGGGGACATGGTCAACCCTGCACCCTTCTGTCCATCAAAGCTGTTCATCCTTCGTAACAATGGTCATGCACGACAAGACCTAAGGGGCCTCGCACGACAAGATTGCTAACTAACCCTTCCTCATTGCTCAATACCCAATCTGGAATGGCCTGCTCTCTGGTTGGTTCTTCGACATGCTGGTTCAGAAAACCATCCCGCATACATTCCAAGAAATCCTCTTCCTCAGCACCTTTATCAATTTGGTTCACCCAATCTATATGTAGATTGAAGTCACCTATTATAACTACTGTTCCTTTATTGCACGCATTTCTAATTTCCTGTTTGATGCCATCTCCATCTTCACTACTACTGTTAGGTGGCCTGTACACAACTCCCACCAGCGTCTTCTACCCCTTAGTGTTATGCAGCTCTACCCATATCGATTCCATATCATCCAGGCTAATGTCCTTCCCTTATATTGCGTTAATCCTCTCTCTAACCAGCAATGCTACCCCGCCTCCTTTTCTTTCCTGTCTATCCCTCCCTGAATATTGAATATCCCTGGATGTTGAGCTCCCATCCTTGGTCACCCTGGAGCCATGTCACTGTGAGCCCAACTATATCAGATTCATTAATAACTATCTGCACATTCAATTCATCTGTCCTGTTCCGAATGCTCCTCACATTGACATACAAACCCTTCAGGGTTGTTTTCACACCACTCTTAGCCCTTATACAATTATGTTGAAAAGTGGCCTTTTTTGCTTTTTGCCCTGGAATTGCCTGCCTGCCACTTTTACATTTCACCTTACTACTTTTTCGTCTACCCTCATTTTACACCCCTCTGTCTCTCTGCACTTGTTCCCATACCCCTGCCACATTAGTTTAAATCCTCGTGAACAGCAGTAGCAAATGCTCCCCCTATGACATTGGTTCCAGTCCAACCCTGGCGCAGACATACCGGTCCCACCTCCCCCAAATCAGGTTCCAATGCCCCAGAAATTTGAATCCCTCCCCCTTGCACCAGTTTTCAAGCCACGTATTCATCTGGAATATCCTCCTATTTCTACTCTGACGAGCAGGTTTTTGATGTTACCAAGGGCAAATCATGCTTGACTAATCTGTTGGAGTTTTTTGAGGGTGTAACAAGGATGTTAGACGAGGGTAAGCCTGTGGATGTTGTGTACCTAGATTTTCAGAAGGCATTCGATAAAGTGCCACCTAGGAGATTGGTGAGTAAAATCAGAGCTCATGGCATTGAGGGCAGGGTTTCAACATGGATAGAAAACTGGTTGGCAGATAGAAAGCAAAGGGTAGCAGTGAATGGGTGTTTCTCGGACTGGCTGGAGGTGGCTAGTGGGGTACCACAGGGCTCTGTATTGGGACCACAGCTCTTTACGATTTATGTCAACGATTTAGATGAGGGCATTGAAAACTATATTAGCAAGTTTGCTGACGATACGAAACTGGGTGGCAGTGTGACATGCGAAGAGGACGTTAGGAGAATACAGGGAGACTTGGATAGGCTGGGTGAGTGGGCAGATACTTGGCAGATGCCATTCAATGTGAATAAATGTGAAGTTATCCACTTTGGAAGCAGGAACAAGAGGGCAGAGTATTGTCTGAACGGTGTAGAGTTAGGTAAGGGAGAAATGCAAAGAGACCTAGGAGTCCTAGTTCAACAGTCAATGAAGGTGAATGTGCAAGTGCAACAGGCAGTGAAGAGGGCAAATGGAATGTTGGCCTTTGTTACAAGGGGAATTGAGTACAAGAGCAAGGATGTCCTTTTGCATTTGTACAGGGCCCTGGTGAGACCACACCTGCAATATTGTGTACAGTTTTGGTCTCCAGGTTTAAGGAAGGACATTCTGGCAATTGAAGAAGTGCAGCGTAGATTCACTAGGGTGATTCCTGAGATGGCAGGGCTGTCTTACGCAGAGAGATTGGAGAGATTGGGCTTGTACACGCTGGAATTGAGGAGATTGAGAGGGGATCTGATTGAAACGTTTAAGATAATTAAAGGATTTGATAGGATTGAGGCAGGAAATATGTTCCAGATGTTGGGAGAGTCCAGTACCAGAGGGCATGGATTGAGAATAAGAGGTCAGTTATTTAAAACAGAGTTGAGGAAGAGCTTCTTGTCCCAGAGAGTTGTGGAGGTGTGGAATGCACTGCCTCGGAAGACGGTGGAGGCCAATTCTCTGGATGCTTTCAAGAAGGAGCTAGATAGATATCTGATTGATAGGGGAATCAAAGGATATGAGGACAAGGCAGCGACTGGGTATTGATAGTGAATGATCAGCCATGATCTCAGAATGACGGTGCAGAATCGAGGGGCCGAATGGTCTATTTCTGCACCTATTGTCTATAGTCTATCGTCTGAAACCACTATCTTTATTCGTATCTACTTACAATATAATAACTTAAGCGAGATAAGTGTGTATATGTATGTGTACATAGAACTCCCAAAATATTGAGCTCGGTTTTGGATGGTGGGGTGGAGGGGGGGGGGGGTTTGGATCAAGGCTTAGAATCTTGAGATGGCAAAGTGTGAAAGTTCAGTTCATTCACGGAATAGGGGATGGGACAGAGATATTTGTAATCCAAGGCAAATACAGAGAGAAGGCAATTACATTGAATTCCATAGGTACCACGGTGGTAAAATGAGATAACAGTCGCCGTAGATTTTACCCGTCGCCGTTCCAAATCCACGTACGAATGATCACCGAAAGTGACTTTTCACAGGGATCAACAACACACACAAAATACTGGTAGAACACAGCAGTCCAGGCAGCATCTATAGGGAGAAGCGCTCTCGATGGTTCGGGCCGAGACCCTTCGTCAGGACTAACCGAAAGAAAAGAGATTTGAAAGTAGTGGGGGAGAGGGGGAAATGCGAAATGATGGAAGACCGGAGGGGGTGGGATGAAGCTAAAAGCTGGAAAGGTGACTGGCGAAACTGATACGGAGCTGGAGAAGGGAAAGGATCATGGGACGGGAGGCCTCGGGAGTAGGAAAGGAGGGGGTATCACCAGAGGGAGATGGAAAACAGGCAAACAACTAAATATGTCCGGGATGGGGTAAGAAGGGGAGGAGGAGCATTAACGGAAGTTAGAGAAGACAATATTCATACCATCAGGTTGGAGGCTACCCAGCCGGTAGATAAAGTATTATTCCTTCAACCTGAGTTTGGATTCATTTTGACAATATAGGAAGCCATGGATAGACATATCAGAATGGGAATGGGACGTGTAATTAAAATGTCTAACTTCCGTTAATGTCCCTTCTCCCCTTCTTACCCCATCCCTGACATACTTAGTTGTTTACCTGTTCTCCATCTACCCCCGTCCTTCCTTTCTCCTGAGGCCGACCGTCCCATGATCCTTTCCCTTCTCCATCTCTGTATTACTTTCGCCAATCACCTTTCCAGCTCTTAGCTTCATCCCACCACCTCTGGTCTTCTCCGATCATTTCGCATTTCCCCTCCCCCCAACTAGTTTCAAATCTCTTAATATCTTTCCTTTCGGTTAGTCCTGACGAAGTGTCTCGGCCCGAAACGTTGACATCGCTTCTCTCTATAGATGCTGCCTGGCCTGCTGTGTTCTACCAGCATTTTGTGTGTGTTGCTGTTTGAAGTTCAGATTTCCTCGTGTTTGCTTTTAGGGAAATCTTCTTCTAGTGAATCACCACACCACATACCCAAGCAAGGTTTAACACATAAGTGATCTCCACAGGATTCCCCAAACAGTTCCAAGCCTCATCAAGGTCGTTCTTGTGTGTGGCAATGGCAGTCACGGGGTACAAATCATGACTCTGATTTCGAATTATTTCATTTAACCTGATCAGGAACACGCAGTGCCTTTGCGAGAAGTTGAAATCCCAACAGACTCTGTTACTGACCCCACTTCTGCACCCTCATGTGGGCTTTTCCATTTACATTCCGCACTTAGCTGGCAATGCCCCGTATTTCCTACTTTCGAATCCATTATTACAGTCTTCTCAACGATGAGCAAAATAACACGAAAATATTCGCGATACAGACATTGGCCATTCTACCAATCTGGACCGCTCCGCCATTCCATTATGACTCGTTTATTATCCATTTCAAGACTGTTTTCCTGGATTCTCCTCGTCGTCTTTAATCGTGCAAACTGCGCCTGAAGTATAACTAATATCCTGGGCTGCACAGCCAAAGAATTCCACAGATTCACTGCGTTCTGGCTGAAGAAATTTTCTCCATCTGTGCTCTAATTGGATGTCCTTCGATTCTGAGGCGTTGATCTCTGGTCCTAGACTATCCCACTGTAGGAAACGTCCTTTCAAATCCTCTGTATTGAGAGGTTTCAATGTTCGGTAGTTTGCCACGAGATCTCCCTTCATACTGCTAAACTCACTGTGAGTTAATCAGTCTGATGGCCTGGTGGAAGAAGCTGCCCCGGAGCCTGTTGGTCTGGGCTTTGATGCTGCCGAATGGTAGCAGCCGGAACAGTTTGTGGTTGGGGTGCCTCTGTTCCCCAATGATCCTTTGTACGCGTTTTTTCACCTGTGTTTGTAAATGTCCTGAGTCTTGCCAAGTTCACAACTACAGATGTGCCGGGCTGTCCGCACCACACTCTGCAGAATCCTGCGAGTAAGGGAGGTACAGTTCGCATGCCAGGTAGTGATGCAGCCAGTCAAGATGCTCTCAATTTTGCCCCTTTCGAAATTTCTTAGGATTTAGGGGCCCATGCCAAATTTCCTCAAACGTCTGAGCTAAAAAAAAGCGCCGTTGTGCCTTTTTCACAAGACACCTGGTGTGCACAGACCACGTGAGTTCCCCGGTGATGTGGATGCCGAGGAACTTAAAGCTGTTAACCCTCTCGACCCCAGATCCAATAATGTCAACAGGGATTATCCCGCCTCCATTCCTCCTGTAATCCTCAACCAGCTTCTTTGCTTTTGCAACATTGAGGGTGAGCTAGTTTCCTTGCAACCACTCTGTCAGGGAGATGACTTCTTCCCTGTAGGCCAACTCGTTATTGTTTAAGTCCAATCCATTTAGCGTCGTCAGCAAATTTAATTAGCAGATTAGATCAGTGGGTAGCGAAACAATCATGGGTATACGGGGAGTAAAGGAGGGGGCTTAGTACACAGCCCTAAGGGGCTCATGTGTTGAGAGTCAGAGGGGTGGAGATGATGGAGCCCACTCTTGTGAATTGTGAAGTTATACATTTTAACATTATTGAAATTATAAAACGAAAATTCTTTTAACTTGTTTCTTGTTTTCCTCATGTTTTCCTCATCATTACTGTAAACGGCCGTGCTGCAAACCTCCTATAGCAAGGTTAACTTATATTTACAGTTTGAAAATACTCTCAGGCCAATAGGAAATGTGTCCCGATATGTTGTCAGATTAGAGACAATCTGGGCCGATGAAGAACTACATCGCATCTGTACTGTAGGATTCGATGATTGCTGAAACTGGAAAGCTTCAGCCAGACAGAGAAAGGGCAATTATTCTCCCAGCAACATACTGGTATAGGAGATAAACCAGAACTTTAAATAAAGGGAAAACGCCGAACGAGAAGGAAAGAGAATGGACGTCGGGATTGGCAGTCACTCCCAGGTCACTAGGAAGGTTTAGAAAATGGACACTTCGACAGTGGATCTGTGTGTTTTCAATACGGGATATCAGGGTGATATAACGTGCAAAGTAAAATACATTTTACAGGACGGAAATTACCAAGCAATCCAATCTATACTTGGATTTTTTTCCCCTCTGAAATAAAGGCATAACTGCTGGGAACAGCAACACTTTCAGGCAGTTCAATTCACTAATATGCTTTCACTGCAGGTTTTTTATTTCGAAATTTGTAAATTATTTGATCCTATCATCTGAGCGGTACAGACCTAAAATATTTCAAATCTAAAGTAGCCGGGGAGAGCAGAAGAACTTTCAGTTGTTCTCTAAATGTTGTCTGGGTTACTCCGTAGATAAAAGTATTTGTGCAGCCGCTGAAATTCTGAATCACTGAACCCCAAACCTGTGCCTGAAAAAGCCGGATAGACATTTCTAGGTCTGTGTAGAGGCATCGCATGAAAATGAAGACCAGAGTGGTTGTCGCCCAACAGAGAAGGAAACTCGCCGACAGACTGAAGAGCAGAATGATGGATTGTCTCCGACTCTCCATCTCCGGATCTCGCTGTTTCCCGCAATTTCCCCGTCCCTTCAGCCCCCTGCGGACTCTGCTCGCCGCCAGTATCTGTCTGACGGTCAGAGTATTGAGGGTCAAAATGAGGAAGAAAGGAAGTAGCGGATTCAACAGACGGTCCACCCAATAAAACCCCTCAAACGATCCCGAGAAAAGAAGTACGGACCTATCGAAACAGACCCAGTGACCACTCGCCAACAACGATGCCCATTCCATGTATACGAAATAAAATGGTATGTTTTTTAAACAGAAACCGATCGATATTGCGCCAATCACCAAACCCGCAATTTTTGGGATGCCGTATTTCGTTTTAAAATTAGCGGAGCAAATGGCCACAAAGCGATCGAAAGTGAAAGCGACAGTAAACCACACGGAACAGTCAACGGTCACGTGACACAGGACAAGGCAGAACGGAGCGTTGCCCAGGACTCCGTAAGTAAATCTGTATGCTCGACCCATCTGGTAGAACAGGACTTCGATAATCACCACCATTAGATCCGCCGCAGCCATCGCCACCAGGTACCGCGTCACACATTTGGGGAGACCGCAGTTTCCTCGGCTGAGAATGATGATGGCCACAAGGTTAACTGCAGTGAATCAAAAAAGACCAAAAATAAGATTAAAGAAAATCAAAAGCATTGTTTTTGTAGAAATACAGCAGTCATTTGTTAAATTGAGGTAAAATCCATCGTTCATCTCTGCTGGACGTTATCAGTGGAAGTAAAAAAATGCTTTGCTTGTTTCAACACGTGACCGCAGCACAAAGCGTTTGACAGTAGCGCATGCTCACATTAATCTCTTCACGTTCACCGATGCAGCAGCGAGGAGTAGAGTCCAAGAATGATGGAGCACAGAAACGGGTCCATCGGACCAATATCTCCATACTGACCGACGTGGACATCTGATACCGTTTTCCGTGATTGGATCAGATTCGTCAAACTATTCATGTGTACTTCAAATATTAGTAACGACTCTGTAAGGCCCATTTCCTTTGTCAGGCTGTTCAATGCACACAGCAACTTCTATGTGAGGAAACGTCGCTCCAACTACATTTCTGCCTTTTGCAATAAAATGCCACTCGGCCGAACCTCTCCCTGTAACTCAATCCCGCGAGTCCCTGCAAATCTTTGTAAATACTGACTGCACTCTTTTTAGCGGACTTCTGCCTTTCCTATCACAGGGCGACCAAGACTGTTCACAGAACTCCAAGCGCGGTATCTCCAAGGAGAGGGGTAGTGTAATTGAAGTGCGCATCTACGCTTCTTTCCGAAAGTCTGAGTTACTATTCGATTGCAAGGTCAGATTCTGAAACCAAGATCATGCACCGCAGCAAACTTCCCTCTGTTTTATTTTACTGCTTCGGGGACAAACCGTTGCTCTGAGCAGAACATTGTTACCCGGTCTTAAAAGTGCTCGGCACTTGTAATGTTTTTTAAATCTGTAATATGCAAGTCAAACGATGACCAAGTATAACACACAACACACGTAGACACTGTCAGGCAGTCACAATTGACAAGGAGAATGCAACAGTGAAATGTCCTGACGGGACGGCGTTGGTGGTTTCTTAAAAATAAGACTTCTATTCTGTCTTTATTGTGACCATCTTTGACAGCGTTGTAACTTCAAACAATGACAATGCACATACGTTGAAGCTAAAATTTTTCAATGTAAATGTGGTACGTTTAATGTTTAGCACATTTATGGTTTATATTCATTAATACAGTTAAATTCAGTTTATTTCATTATTATATTACCAAAGATGTCGAAACATTTTAGCATAATTTCAAAATGATGTCAACATGGTATAAAATAAATTCCAGCTCCTTGTCCACAAATGCCAAGTTCGCGGGGGAATTTCAATCATGGCGAGGCTGTGGTATGGAATTGATGATGGGCGCAGTAAAAGAAGTCCTGATCCTTCGAGCCGGAATCGAACCAGCGACCTAAAGATGACTCCGTTTCCTCTACAGTGATCCGCTCTACCAACTGAGCTATCGAAGGAAAAGTGACACCAAGTTTTTCCACGTTGGCTCCTGCCGACAATCATTATGCAGATTTCAGCCTGGCATCTGTCGACCGATGGCAAAAGCCTGCCTGTGGCAACGAACTCGTCCTTCCAGCACTGGGGGCCACAGGCCACGGGATGACGCCTATCACCGCGCTTCTGACAATTCTCGGGACACTACGATTCCAACACAGCTCTTTGATCGTCCTCGCCCGTTCAAATCAAAGGTTACTCAGCTTTCTCTTTTCACCCAGTAACCAGGGCAATGTCCTTCTAACCACTCACCTGATTTATGCCTGAATCGTCGCCAGCAGCTCATCCATTACTGAAACTCCAGCTGCCAGCCGGCTTTTCCTCCAATCTGCTTTCAATCAGCAAACCTACGACAATTTCTCCCGGCCCTTTGACTGAGACATTTTCCGCACAACCGCATCTTTTGTGCATTCCAAGTTCAGGGATTTGATGCGACGAATCCTCTGAATACAAAATGTCGATGGAGAATGCGAGCATCGATCTCGCTACCTCTCGCATGCTAAGCAGGCGCTCTACCATTTGAGCTAATTCCCCAGCACATCGCACTAACCTCCTATAATTTGCTCCGTTGGACAAACATCATTGCAAGCCTGCCACTGTTCACCGATGCACACTCAGCAGCTCACAGACAGGCACACACACTCACGCACTCATCAGTAGCTGAGAGCGGCGTGAGGTCTCTGCTTCCGTATCAGTAATCGAAAGGTACTTACAAAGGATACCGACAATTATAATGACTGTGTAACAAATAGCCCTGTCTGGAAACATTGTTAATCCAAGGCTGTTCTGTTTGGAATGTTGTCAATTTCTAAATTTTCTTCTAAGGATAGCTGAGACCCCGTGAGTGGGGATAAAAGACAGGTCTGGAGAGACACCCTTCAGACACACCAGTGGACACTGACTGAATGTTGGGAACCCACAGAAAGATGGGGGCCTCGGAGACCGAACCAGGAGATCGGTCAGTAAAGTTCACAGTGTTACAGCAGGGACGGTGGGGAATTGTGTGTGTGTCCACTCATGCCAGAGTGATGAGTCCACCACAAGAGAACGGTCTAGCTGAAGAACAGAGGGGTCATAACTGAATGAACACAACGACACGACGGATTAAGAAAGCTACAAAAGGTTTTCCTGCCGCAGCTGTTGCTGTTACATCTCGCTCGCTCGCTCTGTGTCGCTCTCGCTCTCTCTCCAACGTTTTCAACACAACAACTATAACCACCTCAGCATTTATGAACTGAACTCTATACTTTCTTTTGACAATTCATTTACTCCTAGTCATCGATAGAGCTTGTTTATTATTGCTTATTATTATTCCTACACTTTTAGGTTTATTACTGCTAACTTGTTTTATATGTATATTTGCATTTTGATATTCTATTGTTTACTAATAAACGCCTTTAGGTTGGTACTACCAGTCTCCAACGGATTCTTGTTTCTCTGCTGATCAGACACCCAGCTACGGGATATGAAACAAGTTCATCAAATAAACAGTTCCATAAGATGTATTTCAGACATTGTACATATATATCATATAATCATATATATCACAGAATCACAAAGTATTTATCTGGGATATACACTTATAGAAAACAGTGGAAAGATAAAAACAAGCAAAAGGAAAGAACTATTTACAAGTAGGGAGTGATTTTTTTACAACAGATTCATTGATTTGTGAGATTAAAATCAGGCCTATGAGGCATTATGTAGTTAAACCATTTATCCCAGTATGAATCAAATTGTTCCTGCTTATGATTAACAGATGCTGTTATCTTCTCCATTTTGCAAATATCCATTGTAATTTCCATCCATGTATTTAAAGTTGGGCTCTCCTGTGATAACTATTTCCTGGTAAGAGTCTTTTTACCAGCCGCCAACAGTATATTCATTCAATATTTATCTCTTTTCACCCATTCTTGAGGTATATATCCAAAATATATTGTCTTACTCTCCAAGGGTATTTCACATTTAAAAATGTCTTGTTAGGGCATTACGTATACCACCCCAATAGTTTTTGATAACAGGGCAGTCCCAAAAATATGATAATGATTTGCATTTTGATTTCTACAATTTCTCCAGCAAACAGGGAGGTTTCCATCATAATGGGATTTCTGAGAAGGTGTAATAAAATATCTTATTAAGTTTTACCATCCGAACTCCCTCCATTTCTGTGAATTGGTGCACTGCCATTGATATCTCCATATTGATGTCCATTCTTCCTCAGATATAATTATCACTCCTTCCTTCTCCCATTTTGTTTTAATGTATGAAGTCGAACGTGTTTTAGATTTGTCAATCCCTTATACATGCTTGAAATGATTCTACTGCCAGTATCTGAATTATATGCTTTTCTAAAGAGCTCTGTCAAGCATGTATTTGCCTTGGTTACATTTTTAAGCGTCTTATTAACATATTGTCGCAACTGTAAATACCGATAAAAATCTTGTTTTTCTAATAAGTGTTTCTCTTTAAGCATTTCAAAACTGAACAGTGTTCCTTCTTTCATTATGTTGCAAAGAACTGTTATTCCTTTAGCTGTCCAGTCCTTAAATCTAGCATCCAATTTATTTGGTGTAAAATCAGAGTCATATGCACACCATTTAATAATTACAATATCTCCCTCTAGATTATATTCTTTTATAGTAGTTTTCCATATTTTAAGATTCAATTTCACCCATGGGTAATAGTATTTATGTAGCTTTGCGGTTGTTGTCAGCCAAAATAGCTTGTATGGGGATGGGAAGTACCCGCTCCTCAATGTCTTTTCATTGAGCGTCATATGATGGGTTGCTCCAGCATATCACAGCTCTCAACTGTGCTGCAAAATAATCTCCAAGAGAAGGCAAGCCCCATCCCCCCTTTTCCTTTACTAATTGCAAAGTTTTGAGACGAACTCTAGGCCTTGAATTTGCTGAATATACTTTGATAGCATCTTGTTCATTTGATTGAATTGATTTTGATTAATCTCTATTGGTAAGGTCTGAAGGAGATATAACAGTCTGGGCCGTGTATTCATTTTAGTAGACTCAATCCTTGAACTGAGACTGAAAACAGTAATCAGGCTCCATCATGCCACATATTGCTTAATTTTTTTTATTTAAAGGCTGATAACTACATTGTGATAATTTTGCCAAATCTTTTGGCATAATGATGCCCAAATATTTGAAAGACTCTGTGTGCCATGCCCAGGGGTATCGACTTTCAATTTCTCTGGGTGGCCTATAGTAATATGAAAGTAATTGGGTTTTATCTTTGTTGATGTTGTATCTTGATAATTGACCATATTGTTCAAAGGATTGCATTAGTTTAGGTAAAGAGTATGTTGGTTGCCCGAGATAGATCAAAATGTCATCCGCATAGCAAGCCAATTTATGCTCTGTCCCTTTAATAGGAATTCCCCTGATATCTTCATTTTGTCTGATTTATTGAGCTAATGGTTCCAGATATAGTGCGAAGAGTAGTGGTGGCCATGCACAACCCTGTCTCTTGCCCCTTTCTAGGGTACGACTATTTGATAAACATCCATTAACTTTAATCCCAGCAGCAGGATTGTCATATAGTGTCTCCATAGTTTTAATAATTGCGTCTTGGAAACCAAATCTATGCAAAGCTCTGCAGAGAAAATTCCAATTAACCGAATCAAATGCTTTTTCAGCGTCCACGCTTACCACTATTGCTTCGATTTTATTTTTGTATATGATTCATAATGTGAAGTGTCCTTCGTATACTGTCTTGTGTCTGGCGTTGTCGTATAAAACCAATCTGCTCATTACCTATCAGTATGGGTAGAAACTCCTCTAATCGTTTGGCCTCGATGGAGGTAAATAACCTATAAACTACATTAAGAACGGATATTGTTCTAAATGACCCACATTCCATTATACCCATCTGATCCTGGTGACTTGCTTAATTTAAGCCGACTAAATGAAGCATTTTAATCAACTTCAGTTATGTCATCAGTCATCCTTTTATTTTGTTCTTCGCTTAAAGTGGGTAACTCTAGAGAATTCAAGAAGGTGTCAATTTGGGTTATGCTTCCCCTTGGAACTTTGGAATATAGCGTTTTGTAAAACACTTCAAAAGCTTCTTGAACTTCATTTAGCTTAGTTTTTTTTTATCATTTTCGTTCTTGAGTCCCTAATTATATGAATTGTATTTTCTGCTATCTTTTTTTTTCTCAGCTTCCACGCCATTATTTTCATAGATTTCGATCCACTTCCATAATGTCTCTGTTTCAGAAACATTTAGTTTTTCCTGATTTCTTTCGTAGCCAAATTATTTATTTCATTCCTCATTCTCTTAATTTCCCCTAATGCATCCTGTGCCAAATTCAATTTGTATTTTTTCTCTAGTACCTTCAGCTTATTTTCTAAATCTCCTAATGTTTTATTCCTTTTTTTCTTATTTGAAGATATCGTTATAATTTTCACTCTTAAGACCGCTTCAGAGCATCCCATAAAATGGGAGGTGAAACCTCTGCAGTATCATTAAATTCTAAGTAGACACTAATTTCTTTTTTAATTTGTTCCTAAAAGTACGGATCATTTAGTTGACTTGAATTTAGTTTCCAAATAGTATTCTTTGTTTGTAGGTCAAAATCAACATTATCACTTAAATGAATTTCCTCTGAATATACCACATGGGCTTGTTCCTTTTTTTCATTTTGGATAAAATTCTCTTAAGTTTCATTGGAATTAATAGCCCATTTACATTAAAATAAATGAATTTTACCTTGTCCTTAACCATCCGTATTTATCTGTCAATGTATCATTGAAATTACAATAAAACTTAATCGATCTGCTCCCTGAACAAATAAAAACCAACAAACGCAAATAATAACAAAAATGGCAACAAACATGTGACTCCAAGGCTGAGGTCTCGAGGAGATGACCCTGCGTTGAGCTAGAGGAAATGTCCAGCTGTTGGGGATAACCCCTCCTACTTGTGAGTTGAGGGACCCCATTGCAGTATTCATAAATGTTCAGTGAACAAATCCATTACACTGAAAAGATTTCCCTGTGTACTCCTATATATATATATATATATATATATATATATATACACACACACACACGCACGCAAATACACACGCGCGCACACGCACACACACACACACACACACACACACACACACACACACACATATATATATTCTCATTTTGCAGGGAAAAAGAAGTTAGTGAGCGAATAGAGAATAACAACTAAGTAATATAAACAACAACACACACGAAATGCTGGTGGAACACAGCAGGCCAGGCAGCATCTGTCGGGAGAAGCGCTGTCGACGTTTCTGGCCTGCTGTGTTCCACCAGCATTTAGTGTGTGTTGCTGTTTGAATTTCCAGCTTCTGCAGATTTCCTCGAGTTTGCTAAGTAATATAAAATCCACATTATAATGTATTTCTCGAGTTAGGTATATCACCGGGTACTTTTGCTTCTGTTTAGCTTCTCAACATTTTTAAAGTTAGCCAAATCTTATGGTTCTTCTGAAAGGGGTGAGGACTGTCTTTGGGAACCTCCCGGTCCCTTACTGATATGTTTCTCTCGGCTTCCTCCCGTCTCCTGCCTTCTGGTTTCTCGCACTATTTCCCAAGCCAAGCGGGACAATTCCTCAGCCAGGCTTTCTTTAGTTTTTTTCAAGCTGACGGGCAACCCTCTGACCTTCATGTCTTTAGTCGCCTCTTCCACTGTCTGGTACAACTGCATCCCATTGTCATAAAACACTCGAAGTTTAACAGCGTCCGGGGTTTGAAATCTAATCTAATTTTTCTTTAATGCTCGTTTTACTTCGGAGTATTCTTTGCGTTTCTGGAGGACCGCGGGGTGTGTAATCTTGGTCGGAATATATTAATTTATCCTCTAAATCAATATCAATACCCGGAGACTTCTAACAAGACACGGAGGATTCTATCCACAGTCCATCGTCCAGCGACAATACACTCACTGGAATAAAGGACGACGGGGACTAGGAAGTCTCAAGGCCACAGTCCTGGATGAAATGAGAAACACCCATGAATATGTCAAGAAGATGGTCCCTATGGCACTTAAGGGAATACCTCACAGAGCAGGCAGTGGATGTGGAAACAGAAGAAGCTGAACCAGAGCCAGAGGACTAGAGGTCATGGATGGACAAGCCACAGCACGTGTGATGTACCATTGCCAGATATCAGAGGTGGTTGTCACAAGAATGTCTTATCAATGGCGAAATGGCAGGGCTGACGGGCAGACAGAGGCGCTGCTCATGGCTGCACAGGAACAAGGGCTGAGCACAAGAAGTGCGTCGCACCTGAAGAACACATGGATGGAAATCCTCTGGGCGTTCACAGCCTTTCACAGGCACTTCTGAGAAGCAATGCCTCTGGCAAAGATAGTTTCACGTTCGACTGAGATCAATGAGGTACCAGAGGACGAGAGGATTGCCATTACATCCGAAGGGCTATAAGGAGGAGCTGGGGAACTGAGGGCCAGTGAGCCTCATATTATTGGTGAGAAATGCATAGAAGGGATTCTGAAGAGCCGGATTGGGCGATAATGTTTCGCTAATTGAACTGATTTTATGAGGATGTCAACAAAAAGTTAGAAGAATGTGCAGTGCTAGGCACTCACTACCGGAGCATTGATATTGACATCGTGATACGTGGCACAATGTGCTAGAGGGATGGGGGATGTCCTTATTTAGGAATACAGGCCTGGGACCAGTGATGCGTCGCAGCGATCAATGTTGGGTCTTTGATAAATCACTATACAGGTACTTAATTATAGATCCGGCATCAACACCAGGGAACCATGACTTGCATAGGGTTCCAGGGTCATAAAACAAAAATCTTAAATACTGTCTGTGGGATTTCTGGCGGCTTAAACGTATGAAGCTGTTTCATATCCTAACAGAGGAGGCTTAACTGCGAACTGCTCGAGTTTTGGAATTTGTGAATTGTATTGTCACGCTGCACACAGGAAGATTCAACAAAACTTGAAATTCTATTAATCAAACTGAAAAAAGCGCCAAAAGCAGTAGAAATTGCACATTCATGTACAATTTTAAATAACACGGCCGTAATTTCATTACGCAAGGACCAGGTCGACTGAGCCCCGAGGGTTTAGCCCTTCCACTTTAAATACACTCCAGGGTACGGAGGAATCCTTGTCCAGCTAATCAAACCCCCGATTCGTGAGCAGCTTACAGGTAACCATTGTGATAAGAGGCAAAAGTCCAAGGGTACTTAATTGGACACCGGCAAAGTTTCAAGGAAAGTTAATTGGAACTATCCAAGGGCAATATCTGCCCACATGGGAATGGGAGAAGACTCAACTATAACACATCAACACCAGAAACGCAACAATACATTGTAACTATCATTACTAAATCTCAGGGAACACGCACACACACCAAAAACAGTAAGGAAGGCTGAGAACTCCAGAATACTCCATCGGCGACCCGGGTTTGTGACAGAACCCGCCCCCATGTGACCGGCACCTGACGGCCCACTGCGATCCAGAATGCACAATGGAATTCTGAAGTGAACCCAAGATCCGAAATATTCCTGGTTCCTCCGGACCCTATCCATCACAAACTACAAAGTATTGTAGGTGTCCCTTTAATTTCGTGAGTTAAACAGTCTATGGATTGTGTGAACTGTCTCACCGTCTGAGCTCCTAGGTGGAGTGTGTGGCTTGGGATTCCGGGTCAAATTAATTGCTTCAATTTGAATGCAAGAAAGGTGGGATGAAATCTCATAGAACGGGGAAGCTGTAATCCGTATGCTAACGGGTTAATTTTCCTAATGTATTTGAGGAGACTGATAAAGCGAGTTGTTAGTTTACGTGATTCTAGTTTGAGTGGAAGATAATTATCTCAAAGCCAGTTCCACTGAGCAGAGCTGGGAGGTGAATCGAGCACCTCTGTCTGATACACTATCAGTGGGAAACCGTGTAGACGGAAACCCTGGCGCATGAGATGCTCTGCGGTTTGTCCGGCTGATGGTAGATTGTTTAGAGCAATGAATCAGCAAGCCCTGGAAAACCTATGGAGCACAAGTGAAATAGTGGAAAGGGAAGTGACGGAGTCAGACTGGTAATAACATCTTCAGAAAGGTTAGACCGGAGAGTGAAGGACAGGGTAGAGGAATGGGGGCTTCTCCGCACCACATTCCTGCGACCAGCAATATCAACCGACGTTGACTGGATGAGCGATAGCCCGGGTTACCAAGGGGATAAGAGTGATGATCATTTAAATCAGAGTGAGAACAAAGGTGAGCAAGGTAAAGGGGCAGATTTTGAGGGTGAGAATCCCTGTCCGCCACGGAATTAACCCAGTGAACTGGACACAAGGATGTCATACGCTCCATATTCTTTTCGCGGACAATTATAGGATTCATCCCGAAAACTCGGCTCCCTGTCTCTGCATTGCCTTTAAAGTCTCCTGGTGAACCTGACTCCATTACAGTATCGGGCTAGCGCCCTCCAATTCACAAGCAGTTATACTTTGTAAAACACATCGGGACGTTCAACTCACCGCCAACGCCCCTCCCGCATTCATCAGGCCCAGAAAGCAACAGATTTTGAAAGGTCCTCAAAGATAAATCCCCGTGAAATACAGAATATTAGATAGAACATTGGCGCTGATACAGGGTTTCGATTCGAAACGTCGACAATTACTTTAACCTACAGATCATGCTCAATCTGAGTCCTCCTTGAGGTTGTATGCTGCCATGGAAATCTTGACCTTGACCGAGGTATTGCGTCCCATAACAGGCACAGGACCTCAGGAAATACAAGGAAGTTACCGGACTGTAACTTCCGTGGATTCCTGAGAAACGGAGTTCACTTAGTGCAGAGTCAGTCCAGGACAGATCATACAAACGGAACAAGAAGCATTTGAACGGGTGTAAATCAGATGACGGACCGGAGAGCTGCTGAGTACATGGGAATGTGTGAGGTCAGTGGCAGCTGCTGGAAGAAATATCGTGTTCATTGGAAGGTGGAAGGTTTACGGTATCGTGGATAACATATGGGGAATTGGGCAACCGGTTGAGTTTGGTGGCGAGGTGTAGAGTCATTGGGAAAAGTCGGTATGAATGGGGTCAGTGGGATCTGTTGGGGCTGTGGTCCAGTGTGAAGGTATGGTTTCAATGGAACTATGGCGAATGTGCTGTGTTGGAGGAAGCTGTTGGAGAGGAGGATTCAGAACGGAACATTTTGTCGAAAATTGGGTCAGTAGGAAATATAGTTGGAGGTGTGCTGGTGGAATATCGATCAATGGAATGGCCGACGTGTAATTGCCCAATCAGGGGTTAATGTGGCGGCGTAACTGTTGGAATATTGGGGTCAGAGGGAAAATCTAATGGGGAGGAATAGAGCCATTGTCATACGTCGATCATGAAGAAGTGGGTTTTGAAGGTATTTTAAGGGAGGCGGTGTGATAATTGGGCTTGTTTAAAACTTTTGGAGTCCGGAAGTTCAATGGCAAGGACCCGTGGTAATGGAATGGACTCGGTTGCGTCTCACTGGGAAGAGATCTTGCAGTGACGTCTGGTCATTGGGAGTGGGTGGAGGGTGGGTGTGTTCAGTGTGAGAGCGTGGGTCAGTGATGGAGGCTTGTTGAAATTTCCGGATCAATGGGTTCCGGTAGGGTGCAAGGCGTTGAGGGATTGGAAGAGGCTTGTGGAAGAGATGTGGTGTCCGTATTGTTAGCTGATGCCGAGGTCTATGTGTCTAGTTGAAAACATAATTCGTCAGTGCAAGAATGTGGTGCAAGAGGCGTGGTTTCTTATCGGGATTCATTATAAAACACTGCTTAATCCTCAGTGTTCAATTTTAAATGCAATATTTCCTGTTACTCTATTACTCGTACTGCATCACTTGGTTATTCAACTCCAGACTTACTCAGCTCTATATTAATGTTAAGAACAACAATGTTCTGCTGCAACTGATCTCTGAGGAAATCGATTGTAACTCTTCCACCAGTCCAGGAAAAGGGAAACATAATAGTGTTCTGTTTTGTTTCTGTACAGAAACAGTTTCTATTATTCCAAGATATTTAATCTTTCTGACACCCAATTAACTTGCATCCTGTTATATACCTTTTGGAAATCAGGACCTAACCCACTTGCTTATTCATCCGCTGTATCATTGGAGGATTCTGTCCCGTTTTGTTTTTAATTTTGGAAGGGATTTCACTTTAGAAATGCAAATTGTCGAAGTGACGACCGATAGACTCCATTCGCGGCATTTCATTCCTCTGTTTCGAATGCTGTTCTGAATCGAGACGCGTTATTTGTATTACCCGAGACTGACCGTTCACAGTGCGATCGGAAACAGTCCATGGTTCCTGCGCTTCATTTTTATATATTCACTGACAGATCCCTCACGTCTTCCATCTTTCAAGGATAAACTAATCCCTACCTCTCCAAACCTCTCATATAAATGAGAGTCAAGTGAGTTTAGCAATTGTATTGGAAAATTTTGTTTAATTGGCAAGAAATGAAGGTTTAACATGAGTAGTAAAACTTAATACTGTGATATACCTTACTAAGGCAAAATTGACAGTATTACGTTAGTTCCGCTGAAGATAATGTGAAGTACCCCAAAAATCATTCATCCTCATAACAATGAAAGACTCATGACTACCGCCTTCCGGAATAGTTGGAGTATCGCTTGTCCCGCTCGTCCAATGTGGTCACGGGTGACGGGCTCATGCTCGCGCTTCCAATTCATCTCCTTCAGCAGACCGGCAACAGCTACAATCGTAGAATAAGTGGATCAGCTGCAGAACTTCCTGCTGTATCTTTGACACTGTGGAATAGAAACATTTATAAATCCATGTTGACATTCCTATTCACGGATCATGGTGGAAATTTGTTTTTATTCCGTCATGTTGTTAATACGCTTGAGTATCGGGGAATCTGTTCATAACTCGACAGCGTTTCCGACAATTGGAATTAAACTAAGTAAACCAATAGAATAACCCTCCCCCCAACACACACACACACACACACACACACACACACACACACACACACACACACACACACACACACACACACGCAGTGTTGGGAAAGTTAGTTCCACACGAACATGTGGCTGTATATATGTATATATCAGTTGGGTTACTAGGGAGGTTCAGCTGTGTAAATCTACGGTCCGGCCTGTTCCAGACCATAAAAAACGTAAAGACATTCGCTGCCTACTGACAAGTACAAACAGTTTACTCAGTGCATTTGTAATTGGGCTCTGTGATCGCTGCCGACCCGCTCAGGGATACCGCACCCCGTAATGGGAGATATGGATCAACGGCTTTGCAGTGCAAGGAACCGGAAAAGTAAATGCGGGAGCCCAAATAACTCGGGAGAATCTGAGTTTAATTGATTTCATCTGTTTTCAATGCCGGATTAGCGGTCAGATCGCCATTGCCAATATGATTGTGAAACATTCTTCAGGTCTGCTATCAGTTTTAATCGCGGTAAACAGTCATGTAATGGGTTTACGTTTGTTCGCATCACACTGATACTCGCTAGCTTCAAACGCTACTTCCGCTGGTAAACTCTGAGAGAGGGTCTGCATTAACTCCGACAGATCCTTTGATAAAACAGTTCAATATTAAATGAGCATTCATGGCTAAATGACATTTCGCCCCATTGGGCCATGACGCAGCACCATTACAGATCGTGCTCTGCGCATTATACGGGTTGATCACAGAAGGAGCATTATAAAAGGAGCAGCGGGAGGGTCAGCAGCTTCCAGAAGCCACAGCAATATACGTGTGAGATACGTCTTTGTCCGTCAGAGACGGATTCTCACGTTAGGGTCCAAATACGGAAATTCAAATGTCTGAATTTGAAGGCAATCATCAAACAGTGATTGCACCCAGAAGCAGATACGAGTTCCGGATTGCTAAACTGATTTTACGCCAAACACACCCTGTCTACAACATTTCGTTCAGAAAAGGCTAATGTGAAACAAAGTGGTGCAACCTTTGCAACAATTTCGGGACGGTTGTGATATTTATACAGATGGAAACTATTCGTTAATAAATTAATGTTTTAAAGTGCTGTAGTAATTCTGGATTGTACGGTACGATTCCAGACATCCTGATTTAGACCATTTGAATCGATATGTTCTCCATCAAGCAGCCAGCTCAATAGGACATGGGAGACTGATGTGTTCTCAAATTACAGCGATATTGAGCCGAAGCAAAAGCATATCTCATTCAGAGTGTGGGCTCCGATTTGTGCTGAAACTAGAGGGGTCCATTCAGACAGAAAAAATGGCAGAAAAAAGTCTGCTAGTAAAATGCTGGCTATAGTAAGCAAACTGTAACATTAGGTAAAGGGAAATACCAAGCAATACAGAAAGGGATTGGATGTCGGGATTGGCAGCCACGGCCAGTCCATTCCAAAGGTTCAGCTAATGAACGCTTCGAGAATGGATCGATGCGTTTTCAACATTGGATACTCGGGTGAGATAATGTGCAAGGTAAAATACATTTTACAGAAGGACAGTAAACAAGCAACTGACAGTTATATAACACCCTGGTCAGACCCCACTTGGAGTTCTGTGCTCAGTTCTGTCCCCCTCACTACGGGATGAATGTGGAAACCATAGAAAGGGTGCAGAGATTTACAAGGATATTGCCTGGATTGGGGAGCATGCCTTATGAGAGTAGTTTGAGTGAACTCGGCCTTTTCTCCTGGGACCCGACAGAGGATGAGAGGTGTACAAGTTAATGGCAGGCATTGATAGTCATAGTCAGAGGCTTTTGCCCAGTGTAGAAATGGCAAACACAAAAGGACACAGGTATAAGGTGCTTGGAAGTAGGTACAGAAGAGATTCCAGTCGTAGTTTTTACGTGGTGGCCAGTGCGTGGAATGGGCTTCCAGCGACGGGGTTGGAGGTAGATACGACAGGGTCTTTTAAGAAACCCCGGCATGGCTATATGAAGCCTAGAAAAATTTAGGGCTTTTGGTATCCTGAGGTAATTTCTCAGTAAGTACATGTTCGGCACAGCATTGTGGGCCAAAGGGCTTGTATTGTGCTGTCGGTTTTCTATGTTTCTATGTAAATTATAGCAGGAAATGAGAGTATTTTACTGAAGAAAAGGGAAAGCTAAACTGTTGGGAGCAAAGGTATTGTTTGAGAACAAGAACGTTTTCAGAGAGTCCAATTTATTCATGGCTGATGTGGGTTTATTTTGCACGACACCTGCCGGTGACAATAAACCTGATTCTGATTCCGAAACGAGGAAGTTATCTGATGCTTTCTCCTGCGCGGTATCGACTTCCAAAAATCTTCAAAACTAAATTAGCGGGGGAGAGCAGAAGAGCTTTCATCTGCTCTCTGAATCTGGTCTGGGTCACTCCGTAGATAAATGTATTCGTGCAGCTGCTGAAATTCTGAATCACAGAACCCCAAAACTGTGCCTTAAAAAGCCGGATTGACGTTTCCAGGTCTGTGTAGAGGCATCGCATGAGAATGAAGACCAGAGTGGTTGTCGCCCAACAGAGAAGGAAACTCACCGACAGGCTGAAGAGCAGAATGATGGATTGTCTCCGACTCTGCATCTCCGGATCTCGCTGTTTCCCGCAATTTCCCCGTCCCTTCAGTCCCCTGCGTACTCTGCTCGCCGCCAGTATCTGTCTGACGGTCAGAGCATTGAGGGTCAAAATGAGGAAGAAAGGAAGTAGCGGATTCAACAGACGGTCCACCCAATAAAATCCCTCAAACGATCCCGAAATAAGAAATACAATCCTATCGAAACAGACCCAGTTATCACTCGTCAACCATGCTGTTCCTCCCATATATATGAAGTAAAATGGGATGTTTTTTAAACAGAAACCGATTGATATTGCGCCGATCACCAAACTCGCAATTTTGGAGATGCAGTATTTCGTTTTAAATTTAGCGGAGCAAATGGCCACAAAGCGATCGAAAGTGAAAGCGACAGTAAACCAAGCGGAACAGTCAACGGCCACGTAACACAGGACGTAGTGGACAAGGCAGGACGGAGCGTTGTCCAGGATTCCGAAATGAAATCTGTATGCTCGACTCATCTGGTAAAACAGGACTTCGATAATCACCACCATTAGATCCGCCGCAGCCATCGCCACCAGGTACCGCGTGACGCATTTGGAGAGACCGCAGTTTCCTCGGCTGAGAATGATGATTGCAACAAGGTTAACTGCAGTGAAGCAAAGATGACCAACAATAAGAATAAACAAAATCAAACGTACTTTTTGGCAGAAACACAGCCGTCAATTGTTCTCTTGAAATTAAATCTCTGCTGGACATTATCAGTGGAAGTAAAAAGATACTTTACTTGTTTGAACACGTGACCGCAGCATAAAGCGTTTTACAGTTGCGCATGCTCACATTAATCTCTTCACGTTCACCGATGCAGCAGCGATGAGCAGAGTCAAAGAATGATAGAACACAGAAACGGGTCCTTCGGCCCAATATCTCCATGCCGACCGACGTGGCCATCTGATACAGTTGTTCGTGATTGGATCAGATTCGTCAAACTGTCCACGTGCACTTTAAATATTGTTAACGACTCTGTTTCTCCCATTTCCTTTGTCAGGCTGTTCAATACACAGAGCAACTTCTATGTGAGGAAACGTCGCTGGGAATCCAGCTACGTTTCTGCCTTTTGTTCACGATTCCCCTACCCCACGGAGTTGAATGGTTTAATTCACCTCGTCCGCCAGTCACCTGCCTTTTGCAATAAAATGCCACTCGGCCGAACTTCTCTCTGCAACTCAATCCCGAGATCCCCTGCAGCAACTCTGTGAATACTGTCGGCACCATTTTTAGCGGACTTCTGCCTTTCCTATAACAGGGCGACCAAAACTGTTCACAGAACTCCAAGCGCGGTATTTCCAAGGAGAGGGGTAGTGTAATTGAAGTGCGCACCTACGCTTCTTTCCGAAAGTCTGAGTTTGATTCGATTGCAAGGTCAGATTCTGAAAACAAGATCTTGCACCGCAGCAACCTTCCCTCTGTTTTATTTTACTGCTTCGGGGACAAACCATTGCTCTGAGCAGAACATCGTTACCCGGTCTTAAAAGTGCTCGGCACTTGTAATGTTGTTTAAATCTGTAATATGCAATTCAAACGATGACAAAACATAACACACAAGACACGTAAACACTGTCAGGCAGTCACAATTGACAGGGAGGATGCAACAGTGAAAAGTTCTGACGGGACGGCGATGGTGGTTTCTGAACAGTGAGCGACCGACTTCCATTCTGTCTTCATGTTGACCATTTGTGACAGTGTTGTAACTTGAAACAATGACAATGCACGTTCGCTGAAGCTAAAATGTTTCACTGTAAATGTGGTACGTTTAGTGTTTAGCACATTTATGGATTATATTCATTAATACAGTTAAATTCATCGTTATATTACCAAAGTTTTCGAAAGATTTTCGCAAAATTTCAAAATGATGTTAGCATCGTGTAAAAGAAATTCCAGCTGCTTGTCCACAAATGCCATGTTCGCGGGTGAGTTTCAATTATGACGAGGCTGCGCACCCCCGCATTTTAGAGGGAACTGTGCTGACACCAAGGAACATAGCTCAGAATTTGGTGACGGGAAAAAAAATGGGATTTGTCAAAGAATAGAAAACAGATTGGCCGTTAATTGAACAGTGCCTGGAGAAAGAGAAGGGGGAAATATGAATTTACTTTTCAGAAGGAGGGAAGAGAATTTGTTTTTGGGGGGTGGGATTGGTGAAGCAGTCCAGTGACAAGTCTGCACGACCCAGGTTAAAACGACAACAGGGCAGGAGGTTGAGATGAACGGAACAGCATTTTAGGGATTTTTAATAATCACCGATTAAAATCACATCAGCAGTAGCCGAGAGCGGCGTGAGGTCTCTGCTTTCGTATAAATATTCGAAAGGTACTTACCCGGGATACCGACAATTACAATGACTGTGTAACAAATAGCCCTGTCTGGAAACATTGTTGATCCAAGGCTGTTCCGTTTGGAATGTTCCCAATTGCAAAATGTCATAGAAATTGTAAATAGCTAGTAAATGAACTCAAACAGTTATAAAAAAGCCCGGAGAGCACATTTCCTTTGCGGCTACTGGGTTAAACTCTTCACGGATCACACGTTGTTGAGAGTCCACCGCGTCTGGATGTTTCTGTCCTCTATGTAGCTGAAGCACAAAATGACGTACTTATATAGAAAAATCGGTCACCAAAAATGAAAACAACTTGTACAGTGACTGGTGCTAATTAACGCTAGATAGCAAAAATATCTCTGCTCTAACGAACCGTAATGCCAGTGGGGAAATAACACGCCTTATTTCATTCAACTGAACTCAACACCTGTCATGAAGCCTCAAGAGACGGCCGATGCTGGGCTCGCAACACCAAATGTGATGTTGTCAAACTACTCCGTGTAATGACAGGACATTATCTGACCATCGATGGTGACGACAGTAGTTTGTAATCCTATGGGTGAGTCCACCTCATCAGCGCTGATTCCACACTCACGAGTGGAGTCTCTGTCTCGTTAATTCCCCGTGATGACGCACCTTTCATGTGATTCACTGTCACTTTGCTTGCGGGGATTGAATTTTAATGGACATTAACATGAATGATTTCTGGCGCAAACCCTCACTGTTTGCACTGTTACCGGAGTCAGTCGCAAACACAGATGTTGGCGAGTATGCGGCGCGAAATGTAAACCAGTGAACCCAGCATTACAGACATTGTCCGCTGCTGTACCAGACAGAGAAAAACAGAAAATATTGTATCAACACCGGTCTTAATGCAAACAACTAGCACTGACGATATTAAATATGTTACAGAGCTACTAGTTGATATTCGAAGTTGAATTTCAGAAAGAAATTGATTCTGGGAAAAAAGTGCGTATTGAACTGCTAAACAGAGATGAAGTGGGTAATGGGGCATAAATACACGGACACAGTAAAGCATCGGGATAATTAAACCCATCTATTCCTGTGTTTCTCGTGTTTAGGTAGTGAAACATGGAGAAGCAGGGAGCCGGGGGTTCTTTGGCATTTCATAAAACATGATTTGCAACAGGCCAATTGCGTCACTTCGGCCACAGCACGTCAGGAGCAGAGCGAGGGTCCAAGGAGAGACGCATTGGAAATAACGCAGCATTATGAATCAGCATCAAGAACTGAGCTTCCGGGCGTGCACTGGCTTCAGATTAGAGCCGCGCAAATATCTGAGTGCCTGGGAAAGCGGATTGATGGTAAATCAGGAAGGATTCTGGCACTAATTGTCGAACCCCTTTCGATGTGCATGAGAATAAAATGGTTAATTCTGCGCAGCGATCCCCTCCTCGAAGATCTGCATACCATGGATTCTATGAAGAGTCGAGATAAAGTGTCTCGACACGAAAAGGCAACTGTCCATATTCCTCTCCTGATCCTGCCTACATGATAAGTTCGTTCACCATCGTGCCGGTCGCTCAGTGATTCAGTCACCGGAGTTTCTGAGCTTACTCAAGGCCAAATCAAGAGCCGCCAAATTCAGAGGATAATTCCAAATTGCTTTCTGCAATATAATATGTCGTTTTACCAAATTATTGCTGAACTGAGTGAGTAGAATTGCACAAATGTGCGGTAATTATTTCTGCCTACAGCAGACTATGAGAGAAATGGTCAGTGGTCCCATATTGATGCCTCGCCACACCCGGCCTGACGGGAGTACCCTTACCCCGCTGGGGAACATCCCGCAGTGGCATTTGGTCACAGAGTCATCGAGCAGTCCGGCACTAAAACAGGCTCTTCTGCTCATCCTCCAGCGCCGAACTGATCCTCCCCCTAGTCCCGTGGAGACTGCACCTGGACCATGCCGTCCATAACCCTCCCGTTCCTGTCGGAGCCAAACTCCTCTTCAATGTTGAAATCGGTCCCGCATCCGCCATTTCCGTTGGAAGCCCGTTCCACACTCTCGCTGCCTCAAGAAGATGTTCCGCCGCATATTGTCCGGATATATTTCACCGTTCACCCGCATCTCACTATTCTAGTCAAACCTCAGTAGAAAATGCCTGCTTGTATTTAAGCTATCTACACCCTTCATAAATTGGAACATCTCTTAAAAACCTTCCCTCTTACACAGACGCTTGGAGGAATACGAACCTATTCCTAACCTACTCAATCCTTCCCTCCAACTCCCCTCCTCATGTCCCTGCATCATCCTTCTAATTTTTCTACGCACTCCGTCAAGATTATTGATATGGTTCATGTAGGTTGGTGACCAGAACACATACAATACTCGATATTAGGCATTTCCAACTGTACAACTTCAGCATAGCATCACAACCCCTGAACTCGTCGCTTCGATGTCTGAAGGCCGATGTGCCTATAGTTCTCTTTACAACCCTATCTGCCTGCGACGCCACCTTCAAGGGATTATGGATCAGTCTTCCCAGGTCCCTCTGCAATACCGCAGTACTCAATGCCCTCCCTTTTACAGTGTAAGCCGTCCTCCCAAAGTGATACACCACACACTGACCTGTATTCCAGACCATCAGCCATTCTCGCTGTCTACCACTCACCCAATATCGGGATCATTCGCAAATCTGCAGAGTGAATTTATCAGACTGTCGGTCAGATCGTTGATCTATATAACACACAACACTGGAAGCAGAGCAGCACCTGCTGTACACCAGTAACTACAGGGCTCCAGTTAGAGAGGCCACTACCTACTGCCACCCTCTGGATTCTGCATCTAGGAATGGGGTTCCAATATTTTTATTGCATGGATACCGACGATTAACCGAGGGGTCCGTGGATACAAGGAAGGGAACCCCTGCTGTAAGCCAATGTTGCATCCAATTTACTACCGCATTCACAGTGACAAAAGACAGAACACTCCGGACCAACCTCTCAGGCCCGACATTGACAAAGGCTTTTTCTAAAGTCCAGGCGGACTTGACCCACTGCGATTCCTTCATCATCTTTCCTGGTCACCTCCGCGAAAACCCTTGTAAGATTGGTGAGGCACAAGGTAACACGCACAGACCTAATCAGACCTGGTCTATCCAACAATTTACATATTCGAACTCTTAGAATATCTGCTAATAATGAACCCACTTCTGACGTCGTGTCAGCGACTCAGACCCAGAATCTATCTTAGCAACAGAATATATTAGCAGCCATCCAGTTCTCAGACACCTGACCCGTGACAGACCGCGGCAGACCCAAATGCGGAGGAACCAACACGCTGTCAGATTGTGAGAATGAAAGCATGCTGAATTTTGATTTTGAGTTATAGACTAAGGAGCCGTTTGCCATTGGTTTTCTATTCTGGGCTTGGACTGCGCTATAAATCACAGCAATGAGTGCAGTATTGACCGGTTGCATGGCGGCCCGGAATGGGAACACCAATGCCGCAGAACGGAAACACCTGCACAAGGTAGTGGATGCATCCCATCCCATCACAGGAAAAGTCCCACACACCCGACAGGTGAAAACACAGGAAACTAGCGACACAGCTACAACGTGTGACGTCACAAGGAAGCAGAAGGCATAAACAAGAGCGTCCACCTTCCAGATGATTCTCTTTTATCCCGGCTTCCATAGGAAAGAGACGCAAGACCATGCTTAGGAACAGTTCTTCACTCCGACCATCAAGTACCTGCAACAACGCGGATTACTTCACTCATCGCAAAACTGAACAGATTCCACAACCATGGACACACTTTCAATGACTCTGAAAGTCATGTTCTCTTAATATTAATGTGATGTATTCATCTATCAAGTTGTCTATTTTTCTGTCAGTCTAAACCTCTAGTTACCTATATCTATCTATCATCTGTCTACGTATGTATGTAATGTACGTATGTATTTATTTATTCATTCATTTATTTGTTTGTTTACTTATTTATTTACTGTTTTCCTTTATTATTGACTCCCTCCATTGGGCAGTGTCTACCGTGGATGATGCGACCGAGTTGATACACAAGACAATATGAAAGCCAGAATACACAGAGCACGCTTTGGCCGTATAGCTGTTGCTCCGGACTTTTCCTCGTCGTTTGCTACCGAGTCTTTCCCCAGGACTGGGTTTTTTTTCGTAGGTTTGAGAACAGAATTTTTCATCACGTGATGAGTGCCAACCCCGGCTGACAAGCCCCATCCGTCCGAAGCCATGGTGAGTCGCCTTTGCTCCTCATCCTGTCAATAGAAATGGTTCCGCTGGGCTTAGTAGTTAAACCTCATGTGAAGGTCAGGAGCTGGGCTTGTTCAGACGCGGTAAACAACCCAGAGGTTGCTTGGGAAACACACCATTGAGAGAATTGTTATGTACTGGGAGTTAATCAGCATTACCAACCCCGTCTATCTCAAGCATAATGAACTCTTTTATTCTGATTTTTATTTAGTTTTTTTTTTCAGCTCAAGCTGGTCCAATTTGCTGTATGTGCATAGCCGAGGACACTTATTCTGGAGTTGTTTAGTATTGTGGCTTTCTGTAGAGTTACATGTCTATTGCTGTGTAAGTCTAATTGTTTTTTACTAATGCATGGTGTCATTGGGATGAGACCGGTTGTGAATATTACTATTGGACAATGTAAACTGGACAATGTCTGTTCGGGAGGGTCTAAGCTAATCTGGCGGAGGAAGAAGTGAACGTGCATATCATGAACTGGTCGCATTACAGAGCCAGTGGGTAGAGAGACTTCATAACAAGGAGAGGCTGATCATGGGGCAAAATTGCAAAAGGTGACAAAATCGATAAGGGTGAATGCAGGACTAAAGATGTTATACTTGAAAGCGCACAGTATCTGGAATAAGGGAGATGAACTTGCAGCACAGCTGCAGATCGGCGTGCAAGGAGTTGTGGGCATCGCTGAACAGTGGCTGAGAGAAGATTATAACTGGGAGCTTAATGTCCCAGGATTCACTTTGTACTTGGAGGACAGGCAGATAGGCCGGGTGGTTGTGGTGGCTCTGTTGGTAAAAACAAAATGAAATCAAATCATAAAAAATAGGTGACATAGTGTTGAAAAGTGTTGTATTATTGTGGGTAGAACTAACAAACTGCGAAAATAAAGAAAAGACCCTGATGGGAGGTATATACAGACGTCCAAACCAGAGTAAAGATGTGGAGTGCAAATTACAACGGGAGATAGAGAATACATGCCAAGCGGGCAATGTCCGATCATCATGTGCGATTTCAATATAAAGGTAGTTTTGGAAAATGAGGTTGGAGCCAGATCCAAACAGGGGGAATTTCTGGAATGGAAAATACATGCCAAGCGGGCAATGTTCCGATGATCATGAGCGATTTCAATATACAGGTAGATTTGGAAAATGTGGTTGGTGCCAGATCCAAACAGGGGGAATCTCTGGAATGCCTCCGAGATTGCTTTACGACCAGCTCTGGTTGAGCCCACTGCGGGATCAGCTGTTCTCGATTCGGTGTTGTGCAATGTAGTTTTGTCTTATGATCTTATTCCCTGATCATTTTCAATAGCACTTCAATATTCTCTTTTAAGTCAGCACATTGCCAGTGTTGTTCATGTTGATTTATGGAAGTTGTGTGTGTCTGGAATGGCTATAAGTTGTTGTTGGATCAGGTTCTCTCTGTAGTAACGTACGCTGCCTTTTATGAGTTAGCATTTTAAAGCAAGAACTTGGTGAATGACGCTTACCACCTGATTTCACCTGTATCAGTAATCAAACTGAGTTAACCTGCTGCAGGATCCTGTGCGCGTTCGATTGTTTCTGCTTTCTCGTGACATTGTTGGCTTGAACTTGTTGTTCTTTTCTTCTGTATTTTATATTGATTCAGAGTTCACCACCTTGTGTTGCACCGTTCCTGGGAAAAGGACTCCAACTCTGAGCCAAACCTTCTCCGTTTCCTTGTCGACATCGGCTCTGTTCAGATCGTGGGGATGTTCTCCGTGGAAGGTCATTTTCTTCCGTCGGATAACCTTCTGTTCTGAAGTGACAATTTTATTATTTTTCCGATATTGTACTTTCAGTTTTGTTTAATAGTATGGTTTCCATATGAGAATTCCACATGTTCGCGTTGATTACTAAAGCTTGTCTTCCTGGATGAAAAGTTATCTTTCTAAGTTTCATCTGGGTAGTGTGTAAATTTATTACGTCTGTAATTTCTCTTCCGCCTTTGTCCGAGGTGCTTGCTCTCAAGTGCATGTAGTGTTTTCTAAAATTTTCATTTCCGTTGTTACTTTTCCTTATCAGTTTTCCAGATAGGTTTTGACAAACAAATATAATGTATTTGCAGCAAAGCTGTGTGTTGCCTTTGTAATATTTTCACTATTGAGCTCTTTCTGGCGCATTTTTTTAAGCACTGAAGTGGTTCATTTCCATTTATCACGCCATGATCTAATTTGCTTGCATTTTGATATCCCAGGTGTTTATATGTTTCATATCCATCCATGGGGAGTATCGGACCTTGCTGCTCTACTCGCTCTATTGCACCGTTCAATGTGTTTAATGTTCTGCGGTTGTCCAGTCCAAATGACATGGTCTCTAGTGTGGGGCAGAATTAAATGATTTTTGTAGTCAACATAACCGCATGAAAGCTTTCAGATATTCATTCGGGCTTGATTTAGAATTACAGAATCTATTATCAGTTATCTTTACATATTTTCACACCCTCACGGCATACTTTCTGCTCTTCTGTAATTATATTGTGATTACCTAAGTGAGTGTCGAATAGCTATGGGATGCATGATGCTACAATTTTATACCGTTTGTAAACAGGTAAATTATTATCAATGGTATTATTGCAGCCGCACGTTTTTTTCCCCTTTTGCTCTAAGCTCCAGCTGCTAAATCCTGAGGCACGAGCAAATCGCACACACCTACTTCCAGCCACTCTATTCGCGTAAACCATCTGGGCGTTCTGGAGACTGATATCGATATTGCTGTGTAGGCCTCATTGTTTAATGCTATTGTGTGCTGACTTTCGGATGATGTCAGATGCAGCTGTAACAATTGAGACAATGCGTTACAAGGATTACCCATCAGCAATAACGATCATTTAGTTACAGAAGGAGCTTGTATTTATTAACAAGTACCTTTATTGTCTGAGCTAAATCAGCAACTGAATGTGCACAGCAGACTAAGTTTCGATGAACCTGGGTAAACAGTCAAATAATCGAAACGATGATTGCCGGTGAAGAGTGGGGTTCCACAGGGCTCCATGTTGAAACCGATTCTTCTTACGTTTCATGTCAATGATTTCAATGATGGAATTCATCGCCTTTATTTTCAATGTTTGCAGACGATATGAAGACAGTTGGATGGGCAGGGAGCTTTGTGTAAGCAGAGAGGCTACAGAAGCAGCTACATAGATGAGGAGAATGGGTAAGGAAATGGCAGATGGAAGGTAGTACCGTCTCTGATCATGCACATTGGTAGAAGAAATGAAAGCAATGATTCTTTTCTAAATGGAGAGAAAATACAAACAGAAACTCAGCCACAAAGGGACCTGTGAGGTCCTGTGTAACAGTCCATAAAGGGGAAATTGCAGGTTGAGTCTGCGGTGAAAAAACCCTGCAATGTGAGCGTGGATTTCCAAAGAACCAGAATATAAAATCAAGAGGATAATGCGGACACTTTATAAAGAACTGGTGGGGCCTCACCTGGAGGGTTATGAGCGGTTTTGGGCCCCTTATCTAAGATGTGTTTGACTGGAGATGGTTCAAATTAGTTTCACGGAAGTGATTCCAGGATTGGATGGCGAGCCACCTGAAACATGTTTGACCACTTGGTATCTGTATTCACTGGAATTCGGAAAAACTAAGAGTGGCCTCATTGAAAACTATCGAATAGTGAAAGGCCTTGATAGAGTGGGTGTGGAAAGGATTTTACGGAAGGCAATCCTTTTAAATCGGAACGGAGGAAGAATTCCTTCAGCCAGAGAGCGGTGAATCAGTGGAATTCTTTACCACAGTCATATGTGTACTCCAAATGTTTCTGTACATTTAATGCACAGTGTGACAGATTCCTGATTGTTCAGGACATGAGTGGATGCGGGTGGAAGACAGAAGACTGGAGCTGAAAGGAAAATTGGATCAGCCATGATGAAATGGCGAAGCACACTCGATGTAACAAATGGTTTAATTCTGCTCCTACATATGCTGGTCTCATGGTCTTATGCCATTGCATATTAACTGGTTAAACAGCCTCATGAGCAGCACCTTCTCAAAGGTCTTCTGAAAATCCAAGTACACAACATCTAACGTTTCTCCTGTAACCAACCTGCGTGTAACTTCTTCAAACATTTCCAGAAGATCTACCTGACAGGATTCTCCATTAAAAACTAGAAGATTGAATGAGTAAAGAAATTCTTGGGGGATCCGCTGGTGCCGTCAGTCTCCCCGGATGATCAGGTCAGGTTGGAAAGTGGATATGCTAGATATGTGATTACTTTTACCAGTAACTTGTGTGGTTGGACGAATCGGAGAAACAGAAAGCAAGCGAAGTCAGAATGACATACTGGTTTTCACTTCAAAAATTATGATTGACACAACCAAGGTAATCCGGACGTGGACCCAGTCCGAAGTTAGGTCTATGGGACAAATTTGTGAAAGATAGATGGAGGCGTTGATAGTGCTGAGGAAGCAATGTGATTGCAGAAGGACACATGCAAATGAGCAAACGTGTGGCAGATGGAATACAATATTGAGAAATGTACCATGGTGCTTTTTGGCAAAAGGAACAATAGTGAATTATTATCTGATTGGGGAGAAGCTTCAAGCAACACAAGTACAGACGGAAATATAAATCCTCGGGCAAGACTCCCAGAAGGTTGATTTACAGGATGAGCCTGTGTAAAGAAGGTAAACGCAAAGCTGGCAATTATTTAGAGTAAAGTAGAAGATAAAAGCAAGGAGATAATGCGGGTAGTTTATAAGACCCTATCAGGCCACTCTTAGACCATTTGGGACCCATATCTCGGAGAACGTGTGCTGTCGTTGGATAGAGTCCAGAGGATGTTCAAGAAGATGATGCCGGGAATGAAGGGGTTAATTATATTAGGAGCGTTTGCCAGCCTTGGGCCTGGTGGGGTCGCAAATCTCACTGAAACCCACCGAATCTGGAGATGTCCCGATAGGGTGGATGAGGACTGGTCTTTTCGTATGTCGGGGATAGCCATAACAGAGGACACATCCTCAAATCTGAGGAGCGACCTTTTAGACCAGTTAAGGAGAATTTTATTTAGTAAGAGAGCAGTGATTCTGTGGAATTCTCTGGCAGACAACAGTGCGGGTCATGTCTGTAGGTACATTTAAGGCAGAATCTAAAAGTTTGCTGATCAGTCAGGGCATTACAGGATATGCCGAGGAGGCAGGTGCATGGGGTTCCGTGAGACTCGGGATCATCCATGATTGATCGGCGGAGCAGACTTGAGGGGCTGAATGGCCTAATGCTGCTCCTGTGTGAAGAATACAGTGAACAATGACACAGAATACCTGTTCGGTTCGGTCACTATTTCTTTGCTCTATCGCCAGCATCGTCTTCCAGCAGTACAATATCAACTTGCTTCTCTTTTACTATTTATATATATGAACAGCTCTTGATTCTTGATATTATTGGCTCACTTACCTTAATTTTTCACCTTGTCTGTCCTGTGTTCTATTTTTAGTTGTCTCCTGTTGGTTATGTAAATACTTTCCAATCATCTAACTTCCCACTATATTCTTGCTTTATTACATGACCCCGCTTTTGTTTTTATCAAAAACAGGAAAAAAAACTGTGGATGTTGGAGATCCAAGCAACACATACACAAACTGCTGGAGGAAGCTAGGTGGCCAAGCAGCATATACTGGAAATCGTAAACAGTCGACGTTTAGGACCGAGACCCTTCATCAGGACTGGGAACAAAGAGATGAGACGTCAGAGGAAGAAGCGTTGGGGTGAGAGAAGTGGAAGAAGTGGTCGGTGACAGGTGGAATTGGGAGAGTGGGAGTACTGAAGGAAAGAACGTCTAAGGATATAATTTACTTAACGATTCTCGAAAGATCATTTGCTAATTCCTCCAAATCTCATCAGCCACCTCTTTCAGATCTCTGAGGTGTACACCATTCGGTCCAGGTGACCTATTTACCTTCAGACCTTTGTGTTTCCCAAGAACCATCTCCTGAGTAACGAAACTTTACACATTCTGACCCAGTGACATACGCATCTGACCCTTCCATATTCCTGACAGGGTCTTTCACGGATAAGAGTGATGTACAATACATATTCATTTCTTCTGCCATTCCCATGCACCCCCAACCCCATTACCACCTCTCCAGCATCATTCTCCAGCGGTTACATATCCACTTCCGCCTGTCTTTTACACTATATGTACCTGAAGAAAAATTTGGTATCCTCTTGAATATTTCTGGCTAGCTCACCTATGTATTCCATCATTTCCTTCTTAATGATTTTAGTTGCATTCTGTTCGTTTTTAAAAGCTTCCCAATCCTCTAACTTCCCAGTAATTTTTGCTCTATGCCCTCTCTTTTTGTTTTAATGTTGCCTTTGATTTCTTTTATCAGACACGGTTTTGTCACCTTACCTTTAGAATAGTACTTCCTCTTTGTGATGTATATATCTTGAGCCTTCTGAATTTCTTCCAGAAGTTCCAGCCATTGCTGCTCTGTTTTCATCCCTGCCGGTGTTCTTTTCAAATCAATTTTAACGAATTCTTCTCTCTTGCTCTCAAATTCTCTTCATTCCAGATCTGTCTCTAATGTCAGGGTAACATAAATGCCACCTTCTCTAATGTCAGGGTGAATTTGATCATATTAAGATCACAGGTCCCAAAGGGTTACTTGAACTTCAGTGACCTAATTATTTCCGGTTCATTACAACACCCAATCCAGAACAGCTGATCCCCAAGTGGGCTCATCCACCAGCTGCTCTAAAAAAGCATCTTGTAGGCATTCTAGGAATTCCTCCTCTTGAGCCCAACACATTCCAAATTTTGCTAATCACCTGCATGACTATCCCCCATGACTATTGTAACATTCCTCTTTGATACGCATTTTCCATCACTCATTGTAATTTATGGACCACTGTTTGGAGGTCTCCATACAATTCCCATCAGGGATTTTATTTAGATTTGCTGTTCCTTAATTCTACCCAAAGAGATCCTACACATTCCAACCCCATGCCACCTCTTCCTAATTATCTTATATAATATTTTACCAACAGAGCCACACAACCCCACTACCAGCTTGTTCTTTCAAGAAACATAAAAGTATCTGGGAAACAAGAGGACCTGCAAATGCTAGAAATCTAGAGAACTACACACAAGATGCTGGAGGAGCTCAGCATGTCAGGCAGCATTAATGGATGGGAATCAACATTTTGGGCCAAGACCCTTCATCGAGACTCTTGATTCCCACGTATCTGGGAAAACCCTTGACTAAATTTAGTTCAATGCTTAAAAAGAACCTGTCAAACAGAGCTAAATAGTTAACAAATACAACAAATGCAATAAACCTTCATCAATACAGACATTAATTTTTCATTAATAAAAATATCTTGGTCCCATTTCAATCAGTAAATTTACAAAGATAAGTAGGAACTTTAGAAAAAAACTATTTACACTCAAACCCACTTAGATTAACAGTACTTTGGACAAGAGGAAGAGAAATAATACACATGAAAAAAAAATCACACAACAGTCAGATTAAAGTTCTAATTATATATTTTCATCAGAAATGAACAAGATTCAGCACTCCATGTGTGTATATGCAATCGTGATAAGAAATACAGACCAGAACACGTACATGAGAGGCCAACTCAGAAAAATACATCATCATTCTGAAAGAAAACATTAACCAGTGGAATGAGTATGACCCTCCATGGGAGACATCCCAACGATCTGACCAGATGAGATGAAATACAATACAAACAAGGCAGTAGGTGCAGAAAATGCCAAGAGAAAGCAGACACAATCCAACACATTGCCGGATCCTGCGACAGTTTAACTCAATCAGATTACTTACAAAGGTACAATCAAGTGGCAAATATCATTCACCAAAATCTTGCTTTAAAATACAAACTCATGAATGACCTCCATCACTTCAAAAAGGCACCACAAATTCAAGCGTGATCCAGTTTTAAAGTCAAAATCTTACAAATTATATGATAATCGATACATTATCTCAGATACGACAATCCATAATAACCATCCAGTTATAATATTGCAGGATAAACAAGCAGGAACAACTCCTTAAATAGATGAAACCATTCCCAGCACACACTTGCTCCTCGTCCAGTGGAGCACCTCACCACAGGCGTTGTTTGTGTCATCAGTCAGACAACCTAAATATTTTCTCTGTCAATCAGCTTCAAATGTTGCTACTCTATCATTCATTGTCACGCCCCGCTGCTGATTCCCTTTTCCTCATCATACGTTCTTACCCCGACCATCATCCAGATCCCAAAACTCTGCCTTGTGCAGACTCGCCTCTGGTTTCTGACCATCCTCCGCTGAACATCCAACTCATGGTTTCCCATTTTGCTTTCAGTATTTAGAGGACAGTGGTGTTTTCGACCACCCTTCAGAAGAAGGGGAAATGACCCATAATGTGGAAATGAGCCCTGAATAAGGAGGTTAACCTACCAATGTCATTCTTCCTCAGCCCAGAGATTAGAGGGACGAAGAACATCTCAGGCAGAACTACAGTCAGCTCGACTTCTTCAGTCTGCAGGAAATTCAAAGGAAACTTCTTCACCCACAGAGTGGTGATTGTTTAGAACCCATCACCACAGGGAGAGCGAGAGGTGAACAACAGGGGAGGATTTAAAGGGACTGATCTGGAACAGAATCACTGGCAGGGGCCAGCTGGCCCGAGTTGACTCTCTACTGTACACTAGCAGTGTTATAAATTCAACAGATTCCGAAGACAGAGTTCAAAATAGAACTGATTTATTTGTGTCAGATCCAGAATATGAAACTCCAGTCCCTTTAAGGGTAAATATGCAGCAGAAGAAACTCCTCCCATGCCCAGGGACCAGGGTGCAGAACTGGGTGTGGTGAGCAGCAGCAATAATTGCAGAGTTCAGCACCAACAGTCCGTCTCGAAATTGCATTCAGCAACGGTGATTGACAAATATCCAGCAAGCAGCTGACTGAAACTTTCTCTCTATTGTGAACCACAAGGCTAATTGTGGCACAAGGTTAATTACTGATAGAATCCCTTCCACACTCACAGCAGGTGAACAGTCACTCCCCAGTGTGAACACAGTGATGCACATTTGGTGGAGATGACTGAGAGAATCTCTTCCCAAATTCTGAGCAGGTGATCGGCCTCTAACCAGTGTGAACTCGCTGGTGTTTCAGTAGATGAGATGAACGTGTTAATGCCTTCCCACATTCACAGCAAGTGAATGGCTTCTACGCAGTGTGAACTCGCTGATGACTCTGTAGATTGGATGATTGAGTGAATTCTTTTCCAGTCTAAGCAGGTGAACGACCTCTCCCCAGTGTGAACTGACTGGTGCGCTAATAGGGAGGATGACAGAGTGAGTCCCTTCCCAAAGTCTGAGAATTTAAATGGCCTCTCCCCAGTATGAACTCGCTGATGTTTCTGGAGATTAGATGACTGAGCGAATCCCTTCCCACAGTCTGAGAATTTAAATGGCCTCTCCCCAGTGTAAACTCGCTGATGTATCAGGAGATGAGATGACCGAGTGAATCCCTTCCCACAGACTGAGCAGGTGAACGGCCGATCACCAGTGTGAACCTGTTGGTGACTATGTAGGTTGAATGGCTGAGTGAATCTCTTCCCACAGACTGAGCAGGTGAATGGCTTCTCCCCAGTGTGAACCCGTTGGTGATGCTGTAGGGTGGATGACTGAGTAAATCTCTTGGCACAGACTGAGCAGGTGAATGGTCTCTCTCCAGTATGAACTCGCTGGTGTTTCAGTAGATTAGATGATGAAGTGAATCCTTTCCCACAGTCTGAGCAGGTGAATGGCCGCTCCCCGGTGTGAACTTGCTGGTGCTTCTGTAGCTCTAGAAACTGCCTGGAACTTCCCCAGCACATAGCCCTCTATTTTTCTCAGCTCTGTGTACCTATCTAAGAGGCTGTTAAAAGACCCTATTGTATCTGCCTCGAGCACTGCTGCATTTTGAATCGGGAGCAAGTTACAGCTTGTGATTCAGCTGGGAGCTCAGAGAATTCGACCGTGTAGGTAGGATTTAAGCCTACCTGGTCAATACCTGTGGAGGAGGGGGAACTGCGCAGGCATGAGTGACGTCAGCGTCGAGCGCGCACTTTAAAAGGCAGGACTTCTTTTCAGAGCGGGCAGCGTCGAGCGGGCAGCGGAGTCGTGGAAGCAGAGTCCTGGGCTTTGGCTAAGTGAGTCCGTGGAAGCAGAGTCCTGGGCTTTGGCTAAGTGAGTCCGTGGAAGCAGAGTCCTGGGCTTTGTCTAAGTGGGCTTCGGCGTAAGGGGACTTCGGGAAGCTTGTGTGATTGCTCGCTGAGGGGAAGAAGGTAAGGTCGCTAGGTGCTTTTTAGACTTAATCTATTAATCCAGTTCAGGTATGGGGGAGACAGTCAGAGCAGTGGTGTGCTCCGTATGCAGTATGTGGGAGGTCAGGGTCAACACAGTTGTCCCTGATGACCACACCTGCAAAAGGTGCGACCAGCTGCAGCTCCTATCAGACCGAGTTAGGGAGTTGGAGCAGGAGCTGGATGAACTACGGATCATTCGGGAGGTGGAGGCAGAGATAGATAGGAGTTATCAGGAGGTAGTCACACCAAAAAACCAAGAAGTAGGCAGATGGGTGACGGTCCAAAGAGGCAGGGAGAGCAGGCAGAGAGAGCAGAGCACCCCTGTGGCCATTCCCATGAACAATAAGTATACCGTACTGGATACTGTTGATGGGGATGACCTACCAGGAATGAGTTGCAGTGGTCCAACCTCTGGCACAGAGGCTGAACCCTCAACTAGAAAGGGGAGGAGGGAAGAGAAGAGAGCGATAGTTTTTGGGGACTCTATAGTTATGGAGGCATATAGGAGATTTAGTGGGGCAGATCGGGGGTCTCGGATGGTATGTTGCCTCCCTGGTGCCAGGGTCCGGGACATCTCAGATGAGGTGCAGGCTATTCTTGAGAGTGAGGGCATGAACCCAGATGTAGTGGTCCATGTAGGGACCAATGATGTAGGTAAGGTGAGTGAGGGGGTCCTGCTTAGAGAGTTCAGGGAGTTAGGAGTGAAGCTAAAAGGCAGGACCTCCAGGGTGACAATCTCGGGATTGCTACCTGTGCCACGTGCGAGTGAGGCGAAGAATAGAATGATTATGCACATTAATACGAGGCTGAGAGCATGGTGCAGGAAGGAAGGGTTCAGGTTTTTGGATAATTGGTCTTTGTTCCAGGGACATTGGGATCTGTTTCGAAGGGATGGTCTACATCTGAACCGGAGGGGTACTAACATTCTTGCAGGAGTATTTGCCAGTGCTGCTCGGGGGGGGGGGGGGTGTTAAACTAGATGTGCTGGGGGCAGGGATCCAGATCCAGAGGGTTGGTCAGAAGGTGCATGGGGTTAAATGTGTACAAGGTTTCGGTGATCTTGAGAAGGTCATCAAAATTCAGGGTGCAATTTGCCCGATGGAAGTTCAAGGAGCTGGGTTAGGTACAGTGTTAGACAGTGTTTTAAGCAAAGAGAGGAGGAATGGGCTAAGAATTCTATACTTGAATGCGGGTAGTGTCAGAAATAAGACAGATGAGCTTGAAGCTCAGATGAAAATGGGGAACGACGATATTGTTGGGATAACGGAGACATGGCTGCAAGGGGATCATGCCTGGGAATTGAGTGTACCAGGGTATATGTGCTATCGTAGAGACAGAAATATGGGAAGGGGGGTGGGGTGGCCCTGTTGGTGAGGAATGAGATTCAGTCCTTAGCAAGAGGTGACTTGGGAACAGGGGAAGCAGAGTCTGTGTGGATTGAGCTGAGGAACAGTAAGGGTAAAAAGACACTAATGGGTGTTGTGTACAGGCCCCCAAACAGTAGCATGGATATTGGGTACAAGTTGATTAGGGCGTTAACATTGGCATGTGCTAAAGGTAATGCAGTCGTTATGGGAGATTTCAACATGCAGGTGGACTGGGAGAATCAGGTAGGTGCTGGACCCCAGGATAGGGAGTTTGTGGAGTGTCTAAGGGATGTAATTTTGGAACAGCTTGTGCTTGAGCCAACCAGGAACGAGGCTATTTTGGACTTGGTGATGTGTAATGAACAGGAATTGATAAGTGATCTTGAAGTAAAGGAGCCATTAGGAAGTAGTGATCATAACATGATAAGTTTTTATCTACAATTTGAGAGGGATAGGGGCAGATCAGAGGTGTCAGTGTTGCAATTAAATAAAGGAGACTATGGAGCAATGAGGGAAGAGCTGGCCAAGGTTAAATTGGCGGATGCCCTGGCAGGAAAGACAGTGGATCAGCAGTGGCAGATATTCTTGGGCATAATACAAAAGATGCAAATGCAGTCCATTCCAATGAGAAGGAAGGATTCAAAGAGGGGGAAGGGGCCACAGTGGTTGACAAAGGAAGCCAGAGATTGTATAGCATTAAAGAAAAAGAAGTATGACAGGGCTAAGATGAGTGGGAATACAGATGAATAGGAAAGTTTTAAGGAACAGCAGATCTTAACTAAAAAAAACAATACAGAGAGAAAAAATCAGGTATGAGCTCAGTCTAGCCAGGAATATAAAAGGGGATAGCAAAAGCTTTTTTAGCTATGTGAAGAGAAAGAAGATAGTTAAGAACAATGTTGGCCCCTTGAAGAATGAATTGGGAGAAATTGTTATGGGAAACAGGGAAATGTCAACAGAATTTAATGCATACTTTAGATCTGTCTTCACCAGGGAGGACACAAGCAATCTCCCAGATGTATGGATGGGCCAGGGTCATAAGATATCAGAGGAATTGAGACAGATTGACATTAGGAAAGAAACTGTGATGAGTAGACTGGTAGGACTGAAGGCTAATAAATCCCTGGGTCCAGATGGTCTGCATCCGAGGGTTCTAAAAGAGGTGGCTCAGGAAATTGCGGATGCATTGGTAATCATTTTCCCATGTTTCTTAGATTCAGGATCAGTTCCTGAAGATTGGAGAGTGGCTAATGTTGTCCCACTTTTCAAGAAGGGAGGGAAGGAGAAAATGGAGAACTATCGCCCTGTTAGTCGTGGGGAAGATGCTTGAGTCCATTATTAAGGACGAAATAGTGGCACATCTAGATGGCAGAAATAGGATTAGGCCAAGCCAACATGGATTTACCAAGGGCAAATCATGCTTGACTAATCTGTTGGAGTTTTTTGAGGGTGTAACAAGGATGTTAGACGAGGGTAAGCCAGTGGATGTTGTGTACCTAGATTTTCAGAAGGCATTCGATAAGGTGCCACATAGGAGATTGGTGAGTAAAATCAGAGCTCATGGCATTGGGGGCAGGGTTTCAACATGGATAGAAAACTGGTTGGCAGATAGAAAGCAAAGGGTAGCAGTGAATGGGTGTTTCTCAGACTGGCTGGAGGTGACTAATGGGGTACCACAGGGCTCTGTATTGGGACCACAGCTCTTTACGATTTATGTCAATGATTTAGATGAGGGCATTGAAAACTATATCAGCAAGTTTGCTGACGATACTAAACTGGGTGGCAGTGTGACATGCGAAGAGGGCGTTAGGAGAATACAGGGAAACTTGGATAGGCTGAGTGAGTGGGCAGATACTTGGCAGATGTCATTCAATGTGAATAAATGTGAAGTTATCCACTTTGGAAGCTGGAAAAAGAGGGCAGAGTATTGTCTGAACGGTGTCGAGTTAGGTAAGGGAGAAATGCAAAGAGACCTAGGAGTCCTAGTTCACCAGTCAATGAAGGTGAATGAGCAAGTGCAACAGGCAGTGAAGAGGGCAAATGGAATGTTGGCCTTTGTTACAAGGGGAATTGAATAGAAGAGCAAGGATGTTCTTTTGCATTTGTACAGGGCCCTGGTGAGACCACACCTGGAATATTGTGTACAGTTTTGGTCTCCAGGTTTAAGGAAGGACATTCTGGCAATTGAGGAAGTGCAGCGTAGATTCACTAGGTTGATTTCTAGGATGGCAGGGCTGTCTTACGCAGAGAGATTGGAGAGTTTGAGCTTGTACACGCTGGAATTGAGGAGATTGAGAGGGGATCTGATTGAAATGTTTAAGATAATTAAAGGATTTGATAGGATTGAGGCAGGAAATATGTTCCAGATGTTGGGAGAGTCCAGTACCAGAGGGCATGGATTGAGAATAAGAGGTCAGTTATTTAAAACAGAGTTGAGGAAAAACTTCTCCCAGAGAGTTGTGGAGGTGTGGAATGCACTGCCTCGGAAGACGGTGGAGGCCAATTCTCTGGATGCTTTCAAGAAGGAGCTGGATAGATATCTGATGAATAGGGGAATGAAGGGATCTGGGGACAAGGCAGGGACTGGGTATTGATAGTGAATGATCAGCCATGATCTCAGAATGGCGGTGCAGACTCGAGGGGCCGAATGGTCTACTTCTATTGTCTATTGTCTATTACGCACATCCAGCACTCTCTGTGTAAAAAACTTACCCCTGACATTCCCCAGGTATCCAGTTCCAAGCACCTTAAAAGACTGTATGCCCCCTCATATTAGCCAATTCTGCCCTGGGAAAAAACCTCTGGCTATCCACACAATCACTGCCCATCATCATCTTATACACCTAACAAAGGCTCTAAACATAAACAAGGAAATAATACAATGCTTTGAGGATTTGTTTGAAGTATAGATGATAGTTTTTTTTCCTTCACACAGAGCGTGGTGAGTGCATGGAATGGGCTGCCAGCGGCCGTGGTGGAGGCGGAAATGAAAAGGTCTTTAAGAGACTCCTGAATGGATACATGGAGTTAGAAAGTTAGAGGGCTAGGGATAAGCCTAGGTAGATCTAAGCTAAGGATATGTCTGAGCCAAAAGGTCTGTATTGTGCTGTAGGTATTCTATGTTTCTGTGTACACAAAATATAAGGGTATAGAATGGGTAAATGCAAGCAGGCTTTTTCAACCGATTTTAAGTGTGACAACAACCAGAGGTGATGGGTAAGTGGGGAAGTGAAAATTTATGGGGAACAAATTATTGGCCGTGAGAGTGTGGAATGAGATGCCAGCACAAGTGGTGTTTGGTCGCTCGATTTTACCGTTTAACAGAAGTTTGGAATGGTATCTGGATTGTAGGTGCTAAGGTCCCGGTGCAGGTCATTGCATTCCACAGCTTGAAAGTTTTTCCAGCATTGAGAAGATGGGCCAAATGGCATGTTTCTGTACTGGACTTCTCCATGTTTCAATGACAGAGAAGCTGGCCAGACTTGATTGGAAGGGAAACTGAATGGAGCAATTCTGGAATTTCTGGAGCAATTTGGGAGCTGAGTGATGGATACATCCCAAAGTAATGGAAGCATTGGAAAGGCAGGAAGACACAATTGTGGCGAAATGCCAAGCCAAACCCAACATAAAAGCCAAAGAGAGGGCAAAGAGCAAAAACTATTGACAGGCTTTCAGAAGCCAACATATAACAACTAAAAAAAAAGGTCAGATATGCTCAGGGCATGGAATGTTGATAATGTAGCCATTAATGCATCTTGGTTGCAACCAACAGCCTGAGGCACTTAGAGGAACAAAATAAATGGGGCCTCGATTCCTCTTGAAAACCAAGGAATTTGTTTTCATATATTGACTGGGACTCTCATACTGTAAAAGGACTAGATCAGGTAGGGTCTGCACCATTTGCATCTAAACTTTTATTTTGACAGACACATACAAATTCTACACCCTTAAAATTTCACTTCTGAAGGTGTCCCACTGACTAAGTACTCCTTTGCTAAAAAACATTCTGTCCCAAACCACACTTGTCAAATCCTTTCTGATACCATCAAAATTGACCTTTCTCCAATTTAGAATCTCAACTTGTGTTCCGGACCTCTCATTTTCCATATTTACTTGGAATCTAATAGCATTATGATCACTAGATACAAAGTGTTCCCATATACTAATTTCTGTCACTAGCCCTGGATCGTTTCCAAACAGCTTATTGCACACTTCGACATCAGGAATTCTACGTCCTGATTAAGGGCACATTTGACAAACTCTACCCTATCTAATATGGAAAGTTAACATTGCTTACAATCTCAGACTTTGTTTCTTGGAATAGTCTGCGATCTCTCTACAAATTTGTTCCTCTATTTCCCTCAGACTGTTGGGTGTAACCTACGCCCAGTAATGGCTACAATATCATAATCCATGCGCTGGGCTAATCTGGCTTTCCTACGATGCTTCTTGCATTGCGATATACACAGCTCATCACATTCATATCATCATGCTCAACCTTTTGATTGCTGACTTTGTCTGAGGTCTGAACAACATCTTGGCTGGTATCGAGAAAACAACCTCTCCCTCATTGTCACAAAAACAAAGGAGCAGGTTGTGGACCACAGAAAGTATGGATACAGGATAAACCCTTCTAACATCAATGGATCTGCTGTTCAGAGGGTGAACAGCTTTAAGTTCCTCAGCATACACATTACCGAGGATCTCACCAGGTCTGTACATACCAGCTGTCTGGTGAAAAAGGCACAACAGCGCCTCTTTCACCTCAGACTGTTGAAGAAGTTTGGAATGGTTCCCCAAATCCCAAGAACTTTCTACAGGGGCAACTTGAGAACATCCTGAGAGTCTGCATCACTGCCTGGTATGGGAACTGTACTTCCCCAGTTGCAGGACTCTGCAGAGAGTGGTGCAGACAGCCCAGCCCATATGTATATGTGAGCTTCCCACTATCCAGGGTATTCACCTTATTGTGTAAAAAGGATCTGCAGTATCATTGGGGAGCTCAGTCACCCCAAACACAGACTGTTGTAACCGCTACCATCCGGGAAACCGTACTGCAGCATAAAAGCCAGGACACCAGGATCCGGGACAGTCTCTTTCACCAGGCCATCAGACTGATTCATTCATGCTGATACAATTGTATTTCTGTTATATTGAATGCCCTTTTGTACATATTAATTATTAATTACTATAAATTGCACACTTAGACGAAGACATAACGTAAAGATTTCTACTATTTAAGTATACGAAATATGTATGTAATAAAGTCAATTCAATTCAATTCAACCTCTCCACTCTCTGTTCTGTCATTCTCGCTCCAATCCTCCCTGCAACTTTAACCACCCACCCCACAGGGGAGCACCAGCAAGCCTTGCCACTAGGATATTAGTCACCTTCTAATTCTGTTCCCCTAACAAACAAATCCCCCATCTCCCCTTTGACTTTCCCGATCAGATAATCGCCCCCCCCCACAACAGTTTCCAAAGTGGTCTACGTATTTTTCTGGGGGATGGCCAGAAGATTACTCAACAATGACTATTCAACCTCATTGCCCTTCCAGACACTCACCCAGTCTCCTGTGTGCTGCAACTTGGGTGTAATTCACATCTCTTCATGTGATATCCATCACCCCATCCAACTGCTGGATGATCTGGAATTCACCCATTTCAAGTTGCAGCTCCTTAAAGTGCAAGGTTACAAGCTGCAGCTGTATGCACATCTGGAAGGTGAGGGCATCAGGGACACTGAAGTCTCCACTCATTCCCATGAATGTCCCCTCCGATTTGAAATATGTGCGCAAAAACCTTCTGCTGTGCCATGTTTACCCAGTGACAACAACATGGTCTGCACTGAATTTTATATTTTGAGATATTCATTTCAAAAGCCAGTGAATCACTGTCAATAAGAACTTTGATCTCCTCTGGATTTGATCGAGTTCATCTGCACTCTCACACTGCCTATGTAGCAAGCCTGTAGCAGGTAATGAAGGATGTTCTCATCACAGCTTTTGCATACTATCCATATCTGATTTGCTTACTAAATAATGCTTTAAAAAGTCAGATTTCCAAATATTACTCGATTTCTTCCCAGTTGCAAATTCTCCAGCAACTTTTGCATCATCACAATACACACAGGTGATTCCACTTTCTGTATTGTACATAAAAATTCCCCCTGAACCCTCCCCCAGGGGACTGACGGTGGTGAACTCAGTGATGGCAATCCCAATGAACATGAAGGGAAGGGCAGTAGTCTGTCTCATCGGTGACTGGCGCATTTGTGATGTGAAATCTACTTGTTGCCCAGGGCAAAGATGTTTGATATTATTATGTATCCGGAGAGAATGGGTCAAGGCATTTTCTCACCAGTAGAAAATTCCAAAACCAGAAGTGGTAGAACAAGGAACACACACAAAATGCTGCAGGTCAGACAGCATCTAAGGAAAATTATATCAATCTGGAGTTACTCCAGCATTTTGTGTGTGTTTCTTGGATTTCCAACGTAAATAACGAACGCCTCAACCTCCAGCCCCCAATGCTGTGCCGAACATTACTTACATTAAAAATTACCTAATATTCCCCACAGCTCTTTATTTTTCTACGTGCCATGTATCTATCCAGGAGCCTCTTAAAAGACCCTATTGTATCGGTCTCCATCACAGTCACCAGCAGCCCATTCCCCACACTCGCCACTCTGCGTAAAAAAAAACTCACCCCTCATTCTGATATCACGTGTCAGAAAGGGATGGAAGAGTTCCGAGCATGCGCAGAAATGAAGAATTTTCCAGAAGCATGGCAGTGTAAAACGTGGTTTTGTTGTTGTTAAATAAAAGGTCAATTCTTCCAGAATATGGTTTGTTATGAGTAGCCCACGGTACGTATAACGAACACAACACCCCTGGCATCTCCTTCCAACCGGCTTCCGAGCACCTTAAAACTGTGCCCTCCCTTCAGGTTTTCTCTTGTTTGTGATCGGAGGTAGAAAAAAAGGTGATTTGCACAGCAGCTGATATAAAAGCTTTTGTTCCCTTTCTCCGAGTTCCTCATCCTTGAATTTAGATACCCGGAGCTCAGCTCTGTCAGAGACCCATTAGCTCTCAGTCCCTCATCAGCCGGAAGCTCCCCGGGGCCCGTGTACGGATTGCGCGGCTGAGAGAGAGTGAAGAGAGCAGGACTGCGCCGGGATTGCGGGCCACGGCGTCCGAAGTTCACAGAAAATTTCCTAAAACTGTGTTGAAATCTTCACGCGGCGAACTTTCTTACCTAATGCTGATCCTTCCGTTTGCGCACTGCGCGCATGCGTGATGTTCGGGTATAATTAACAACGCTAACGCCTGCGCATTAGATCGGTGCTTCGGCATGGATTTATCGGTAACCACGGTGCCATTGAAAGTCTCTGCAAGCACCGGTTGCAAGTCCAGAGCTCAGTTTTTTTTTGTGTGGCGGCTCCCAGAAACAAAAAAAAGTCGATACTAACAGGTATTCCGTGGTAATGCCAATGTACAATCCTCTTACACATGCAGGTATGAAACAGAAGAGATTCTGCAGTTGCTGGAAATAGAGAGACGCAGACACACAATGCTGGAGGAACTCTGCAGTTCAGGCAGCAACTAAGCAGAGGAGTACACAGTCTAGGCATGCTGAAGGTGCTCGGTCTAAACGTTGTCTATTTATTCCTCTCCACGTTTGCGGCCTGATCTGTTGATTTCCTCCAGAACTTTGCGGAAACTAAACACCTTTTTTCAATCAAACAGATTCAAAATGTTTCTGATCTTTCATTTGTAGCCACATCCTGCTGGTGTGATCCCTCTTCCTCCTACTCATCGTAAATTCCAGGCCTCAATTTCTATTTGGAGTCCTAAAGCCCTGATTCAGGCTGGCAACTCTTTGGTTTCTGACTCTGGTCCTTCGAAGATTCACTCGCTCGTCTGGTGTCAGGGTTTAGAGGCACATTGCGACAACACGGCTGCCTGAGGAACAGTCCTTTGAAGTTAGTGAAAATGACCTAAAACGTTCAAAAGTGCAGGGACGATCCTCCTTGGCCCAGAGCTCTGAAGAACTTTAAAACCAGTGTGGCCATCGTCTTTTTCAGCCTGGAGAATATCATGCAGGAAATTCATGCAGGTGTATAAGATGATGAGAGGCATTGCTCGTGTGGATAACCAGATTTATCTAATGTAGACTTTTTTAGGTAATTACATATTGGGAATTTTTAACGTGGTTTGCTGCCAAATTATCCTTCTGTTTATCCACCTAATATGACAGATGCCGTTTTTTCATCTTAAACCACTTCATAAAGGGCTGATAGCTATAATTTATAAATCACTATTGAAATGATATCTAATGATATAATTAAACCTGCTTGGGATTTGGAATTTCAAGTGTCATTTTCAGATAATCAATGGAACAACATTTTTATTTGGTTAATAACTCATCTATTTGTGCCGCCATTCCTTGATACAGTTTAATGTAGTGCATCAGGCCCATATGCCAAAGGATAAACTAGCACATATTTTTTTCCAACATCAATCCTGTCTGTGACAGATGTAATACTGAGGTACACCCACTCAACTTCATTGACTAGGACAGCCATTTTACTGATGTGGAAGGATTTTCATCCACCCACTGTCTTTTATTGGCTTTCCTCCATTATGTCCTGTCTAACGTTACAGAAAATAAGAAGTTGGACATTAGATACATCCTGTAAATTTGAGCAAATCTGGCGACCATTTATTCAATATTTTCATTTGATTTGATTTATTACTTTTACAATTTTTTTTTGAAGTTCTAGATTTGATCAGAAATTCTTTCTTTTTTTTCACTTTTTGGTCATATCCTCAGAATGGACTGCACAGTTCCTTTTTATTTTGTATTGTGCAGTGTTTTATTTTCTTCTTTTCATAATTTGAAGTTTTTTTCTGAATGAATAGAATGGAGGAGAATCCGTTGACGTCATTTTTTTTATTATATATCACATAATAGCTTACCTCAATGTATGACTTTGATAATGTTTATTTCACTTTCTGTTTGTATTGTTATTGATATGTATATTTGAGATAATTCTCCTCTTGTTTGTATTTATATTCCTTTTATATCAATAAAAAGATTAATAAATAAAGAAAGAGATTTACTCAATCATCCCAGCTGCGGCAACACCAGCAACTTCACATCAGGGAGGAAGTTCAAATCAGCTCCGTGTTAAATGTTTAACCATCACGGTGACTGAAGGCAGCTGCAGGTCCATGAGGGACTGTTACTGTCAGATTCTGCAGTTCTTGCGGCTGCTCATCGCTCCCTGGACTGAACCCTGGTCACTGAGCATTGGAGGGGTCTGTTCTGCTGATGTTTGCCTTAAACTAGACAAAAGTTTTACATTGTGGATCTGTGAATGATAAATTAATTCTGTATCATTTATCTCGTGTCTCAGGTACTTACTGTCTCTATCACCCTCACAACATAAACTAGAAAGGCCACTCAGTCCATTTGGTTCCTGCCCATGTTTCTGTTCTATATCAATACATCAAAATCTATCCCAGCCGTTTCCCTCTCACACTCCCTATGATGGCAGGTTGCAAGGAGTCACCTCTCCGTGGGATAAGAGATTTCCCTTGAATTTCGTAGAATTATAGAAATCTACAGCATATTATTGACGCGTTGGCCCATAATGTTGTGCCGACCATGTAACCTACTCCAGAAACTGCCAAGAATTACCCTGCCGCATAGCCCTCTATTTTCCTAAGCTCCATGTACTTATCTAAGAGTCTCTTAAAATACCCTATTGTATCCCGCTTTACCACCGTCGCTGGCAGTGCATTCCACACAAAGACCACTTTGTTTAAAAAAAACTTAGCTCTGACATCACCTCTGTACCAACATTCAAGCAACTTAAACCTATGCCCCCTCGTGTTAGCCGTTCCAGCCCTGGGAAAAAGCCTTTGGCTATCCACACGTCAAATGACTCTCATCATCAGATATACCTCCATGAATTTCCTGCATGATTTTCTTCATGCTGAAGAACCGTGGTTCTAACGTTCTTCAGAACTCCGGACTAAGATTGTTAACTCCTTCTTCCCTGTTCTTTTGAACGTTTTGGGTCATTTTCACTAATTTCAAAGGACTGTGACTCAGACAGCTGGGTTGTTGCAACGCGCCTCTAAACCCTGACAGCAGACGAGCGAGTGAACCTTCGATGGAGCAGAGTCAGAAACCAAAGAGTTGCCAGCCTGAGTCAGGACTTTGGGACTCCAGAATCAAATGGGACCTGCAGTTTACGATGAGTAGAAGGAAGCTGAATAACTCCAGTAGGATGTGGGTACAAATGAAAGATCAGAAACGTTTTGAATCGGTTTGATTGAAAAAGGGTGGTTAATTTCTGCAAAGTACTGGAGGAAATCAACAGATCAGGCCGCAAATGTGATGAAAAATAAATAGACAGCGTTTAGGCCGAGGGCGTTCAGCATGCCCAGACTGTGTAATCCTCTGCTTAGTTGCTGCGTGTGTGTGTGTTTGTATTTCCAGCAACTGCAGAATCTTCTGAGTTTCATATCTACATTTGTAATGGGTTTGTACTTTGGCATTAGATACACGAAGTGCCTGCTGATATGTAGTAGATTGTTTATGGGAGCCGCCACAAAAAAAAAAGCACTTAAGTATTGTCATGGAATCGGTGGTTGCAGAAACTTTCAATGGCACCGTGATTACCCAAAAGTCCGAACGTTATAAAAATCGCATTCGGCGAAGGACCGATTGAATTCGCAGGATATTCACGTCCCCGGATATCACGCATGCGCGCAGTGCACAAACGGAATGATCAGCATAAGGTAAGACCAAGTGAAGTTTGCAAAACCGATTTCGGGAAATTTCTCTGAGCTTCCGACACCGTGACCCGCAATCCTGCAACAGTCCTGCTCTCTTAAATGTCTCTCAGCCACACGATCCGTACACGGGCCCTGGGGAGATTCCGACTGATGAGGGAATGGGAACCGATGGATCTCTCAGACAGAGCTGAGCTCCAGCTATCTAATTGCAAGGATTAGGAACTCGGAGAAAGGGAACAAAATCTTTTACAGCAGCAGTTGAGAAAATCACCTTTGTTTTGTTTCCAATCATTAAAAAAAGAGAATTTGTGGAGAGGGCACAGTTTAAAGGTGGTTGGACGGAGATCTCAGGGGTGTTGTGTGCCTTATACGTACTGTGAGTTACTCATAACAAACCATATACTGGAAGAATTGACCTTTTATTTAACAGCAACAAAACTACGTTTTACATTGCAATGCTTCTCGAACATTCTTCATTTCTGCGCATGCTCGGTACCATCGCGTTATGACACGTGATATCACCACGAGGGGTGAGTTTTTTTTGCGCAGAGTGGCGAGTGTGTGGAATGGGCTGCTGGTGACAGTGATGGAGGCGGATACAATAGGGTCTTTTAAGAGGCTCCTGGATAGATACATGGCACGTAGAAAAATGGAGGGCTATGGGGAATACTAGGTAATTTCTAAAGTAAGTAATGTTCGGCACAGCATTGTACACTGAAGGGCCTGTATTATGCTGTAGGTTTTCTGTTTTTTCTGTTTTTTTCTTTCCCTATGTTGGAGATCCAAGAAAAGCAAATGCTGGAGGAACTCAGCAGAAATATATTTTTCCATAGATGCTGCCAGGCCTGCTGAGTTCTTTCAGCATTTTGTGTCTGTTCCTTGTTCTACCACCTCTTGTTCTGGAATTTTCTACCAGTGAGAACATACTTCAGCCCATTCTCTCTGGTTCCATAATGATATCAAACAACTTTGCCCTCGGCAACAAGTAGCTTTCACATCACAAATGTGCCAGACTCCAGTAAGACAGACGACTGCCCTTCCCTTCATGTTCATTGGGATTGCCATCACTGAGTTCACCACCGTCAGTCACCTGAGGGAGGGTTCAAGGGGAATATTTATGTACAATACAGAAAGTGGAGTCACCTGTGTGTATTGTGATGATACAAAAGTTGCTGGAGAATTTGCAAGTGGGAAGAAGTCGAACAATCTTTGGAAATGTGACTTTTTAAATCATCATTTAGCAAACAAATCAGATATGGATAGTATGAAAAAGCTCTGACGAGAACATCGTTCATTACCTGCTACAGGCATGGTACATAGGCTGTGTGAGAGTGCAGATGAACTCGATCAATCCCAGAGGAGATCAAAGTTCTTACTGACAGTGATTCGCTAGCTGTTGAAATGAATACCACAAAATGTAAAACTCAGTGCACACCATATTGTTGTCTCTGGGTCCCTCCAGTGTCCCTGATGCCCTCACCTACAGGATGTGCATCCAGCTGCAGCTTGTAACCCTGCACTTTAAGGAGCTGGAACTTGAAACGGATGAATTCCAGATCATCTGGCAGTCAGATGGGGTGATGGATATGACACGAAGAGATGTGAGTTCCACCCAGGGTGCAGGACACAGGAAACTGGGTGAGAGTCAGGAAGGTGAATGAGGTTAAATAGCCATCACAGAGTGCTGTTGTGGCCATCCCCCACAAGAATAGGTGGACCACTTTAGAAACTGTTGTGTGGGGGATTACCTGATGGGGGAAAGTCAAAGGGGGTGATAGGGGATTTGTTCGTTAGGAGAACAGAGGTAGAAGGGGACTAATATCCTAGTGGCAAGGCTTGCTGGTGCTCCCCTGTGGGGTGGGTGGTTAAACTAAAGTTACAGGGAGGATTGGAGCCAGAATGACAGAGCAGATAGTGGAAAGGGTGAATTGAATTGACTTTATTACATACATCTTTAAAGAGTAGAGATCTTTAAGTTATGTCTCAGTCTAAATGTGCAATTTCTAGCAATTTATAATAATTAAAATGTACAACAGGGCATCCAAGATAACAGAAATACAATTGTATCAGCATGAATGAATCAGTCTGGTGGCCTGGTGGAAGAGGCTGTCCCAGATCCTGGTGTCCTGGCTTTTATGCTGCGGTACCGTTTCCCGGATGGTAGCTGCTGCAACAGTCTGTTTGGGGTGACTGAGCTCCCCAATGATCCGGCAGGTCCTTTTTACACAATAATGTAAATATCCTGGAAGTGGGAAGATCACATATACAGATGGGCTGGACTGTCCACACCACTCTCTGCAGAGTCCTGCAACTTGGGAAGTACAGTTCCCATACCAGGCAGTGATGCAGCCAGTCAGGATGTTCTCAAGTTGCCCCTGTAGAAAGTTCTTCGGATTTGGGGAACCATTCCAAACTTCTTCAAACATCTGAGGTGAAAGTGGTGTTGTTGTGCCGTTTTCACCACACGGCCGGTATGTACAGACCTGGTGGGATCCTCGGTAATGTGTATGCTGAGGAACTGAAAGCTGTTCACCCTCTGAACAGCAGATCCATTAAGCTGAGAAGGGTTTTTCCTGTATCCATTCTTTCTGTGGTCCACAGCCTGCTCCTTTGTTTTTGTGACAATGAGGGAGAGGTTGTTTTCTAGACACCAGAGAGATGTTGTTCAGACTGCAGACTGAGTCAGCAATTAAAAGGTTGGGCATGGTGATATGAATGTGCTGAGCTGTGTATATCACAATGCAAGAAGCATCGTAGGAAAGCCAGATTAACCCCGGGCATGGAATTATGATGTTTTAGCCATTACAGGAAGTAGAGTACACCCAACAATCTGAGGGATTTAGAGGAACAAATTTGTAGAGAGATCACAGACTATACCAAGAAACAAGAAACTATGTCAAGATACAAAGGTTGAGATTGTAAGCGATTTTAACTTTCCATATATTGACTGGGACTCCCATACTGTAAAAGGACTAGATGGGGTAGAGTTTGTCAAATGTGTCCTTAATCAGTACATAGAATTCCTGATGTAGAAGTGTGCAATAAGCTGTTAGGAAACGAGCCAGGGCTAGTGAATGAAATTAGTGTATGGGAACACTTTGTATCCAGAGGTCATCATGCTATTAGATTCCAAGTAAATATTGAAAAAGAGAGGTCTGGAACACAGGTTGAGATTCTAAGTTGGAGAAAGGTCAATTTTCATGGTATCAGAAAGGAATTGACAAGTGTGGTTTGGGACAGAATGTTTTTTGGCAAAAACTACTTAGTCAGTGGGACGCCTTCAGAAGTGAAATTTCAAGGGTGTGGTGTTGTATGTGTCTGTCAAAATAAAAGTTGAGATGCAAATGATGCAGAGAACCTTGGTTTTCAAGAGGAGTCGAGGCCCCATATATTTTGTTCCTCTGAATGCCTCAGGCTGTTGGGTGCAGCCAAGATGCATTAATGGCTACAATATCATCAGTCCATGCCCTGAGCATATCTGACCTCTTTTTTAGTTGTCATCTGTTGGCTTCTAAAAGCTTGCCATTAGTTTTTGCTCTTTTGTTTGCCCTCTCTTTGGCTTTTATGTTGGGTTTGGCTGGTCATTTCGCCACAGTTGTGTCCTCCTGCCTTTCCAATGCTTGCACTACTTTGGGATGTATCCATCACTCAGCTCCCAAAGTGCTCCAGAAACTCCAGCCATTGCTGCTCCATTGTCACTTCTGCCAGTTTCCCTTCCAATCAAGTCTGGCCAGCCTCTCTGTCATTGAAACATGGAGAAGTTCAGTACAGAAACATGCCAATTGGCCCATCTTCTCAATGCTGGAAAGACGTTTAAGCTGTGGAATGCAATGACCTGCACTGGGACCATAGCACCTCCCATCCAGATACCCATCCAAACGTCTCTTAAATGGTAAAATCGAGCTACCAAACACCACTTGTGCTGGCATCTCATTCCACACCCTCATGGTCAATAATTTGTTCCCCATAAATTTTCACCTCCCCACTTACCCATCATCTCTGGTTGTTGTCACACTTAAAAACAGTTGAAAAAGCCTGCTTGCATTTACCCATGAAAAAGCCTGCTTGCATTTACCCATTCAATACCCTTATATTTTGTGTACACAGAAACATAGAAAACCTACAGCACAATACAGACCTTTTGGCTCAAACATATCCTTACCTTAGATCTACCTAGGCTTACCCCTAGCCCTCTAACTTTCTAAACTCCATGTATCCATCCAGGAGTCTCTTAAGGACCCTTTCATTTCCGCCTCCACCACGGCCGCTGGCAGCCCATTCCATGATCTCACCACTCTCTGTGTGAAAAAAAAACTATCTTCTATACTTCAAACAAATCCTCAAAGCAATGTATTAGTTCCTTGTTTATGTTTAGAGACTTTTTTTTGTATAAGATGATGATGGGCAGTGATTGTGTGGATAGGCAGAGGTTTTTTTCCCAGGGCAGAAATGACTAATATGGGGGGCATACAGACTTTTAAGGTGCTTGGAAATGGATACCGAGGGGATGTCAGGGGTAAGTTTATTTCCCAGAGAGTGCTGGATGTGCGTATTGCACTGCCAGCAGCCGTGTTTGAGGCAGATACAATAGGGTCTTTTAACAGACTCTTAGATAAGGACATAGAAAAATAGAGGGCTGTGTGCTGGGGAAGTTCCAGGCAGTTTCTAGAGTAGGTTACATGGTCGGCACAGGACTGTGGGCCAAAGTGCCTGTAATGTGCTGTAGATATCACTGTTATATGTTAAGGGGCAAAACAACTTTGGTTAACTTCGCATTATTCAGGCTCCCGTTCCCCCTGCAACTTTTGATTAACCCCTCTACCCCCACCTCCCACCACGCAGCTCTGTCACCCCTTTGGCTTTCCTCTCCCAGATCAAAAAAAGGAGGTGCGTACCAGGTACAGGCAGATAGGAGCAAATAGGGTACTTACGAAATACAGGAAATTCAAGTGAACACTTATGAAAGAAATAAAAGAAGGCATGAGTTTGCCCCAGCAGACAAGGTGAAGGAGAATCCTCAGGGATTCTGCAGATATGTTAAGAGTGAAAAGATTGCAAGTTTTTGAAATTAATCCTTTGCAAGATCAGAATGGTAATCCATATGAGGAGACAACATAGATGGGGGAGATTTTTTTTTTTGCTTCCTCTTTATGCAGGAGATGGACACAGTCTGTAGAAGTGAAGCAATGCAGCATCAGATTCATAGACCCTGTACAGATTACAGAGGTGGAGGTGTTTTTACATTTGTGAGCTTGAAACAGTAGCGGAAAAGTTACTGGAATGTGTGTGCAGGAACTTGATATATAAGTATTTGGATAGATGTGGACTGATTAAGGATAGACAGCATGGCTTTGTGCATGGTAGGCCATGTCTAACCAATTACAGAGTCCCTCGAGGAAGTTATCAGGAAAGTAGTTGAAGGCAAGGCAGTGGATGTTGTCTCCATGGACTTTTGCAAGGCAGTTGACAAAGCCTCATATGGGAAGTTGGTCAAGAAGGTTCGGTCACTCAGCATTCAAGATGAGACAGTAAATTGGATGAGTCACTGTCTTTGGGAGAAGCCAGAGTGTGGTAGCAGATGGTTGCCTCTCTAACTGGAGGCCTGTGTCTAGTGGTGTGCCACAGGGATCTGTGCTGGATCTGTTGTAGTTTGTCATCTATATCAGTAATCTGAATCATAGTGTGGTTAACTGGATCAGCAAATTTGTGGGTAGCACCAAGATTGATGGTCTAGTGGACAGCAAGGAGGCTTGCAGTCAGATCTGGACCAACGGGAAAAATGGTTTAAGAAATGGAAGGTAGAACTTAAAGCAGAAACGTGTGAGGAGTTGCAGTTTGGTAGCACCTACCAGGGTGGGTTTTGCACAGTGACTGGTCGGACATGGAGGAGTGTTGTAGAGTAAAGGAATCTGGACATACAGGTCTACATTTCACTGAAAGTGGTGTCACCGTTCAATGGGGACTGAAAGACAGATTTTGACATATTGGCCTTCTTGAACCAAAGTTCTGAGTACAGGAGACGGATGTCTTGTTGACTTTCTACAAGACATTGGTGTGGCCTAATTTGGAGTATTGAGTGCAGTTTTGGTCACCAACCTACAGGAAAGATGTAAAGACGTTGAAAGAGTTCAGAGAAAATTCTCAAGGATGTTTCCAGGTCTGGAGGACTTGGGTTATAAGGAAAGACTGAACAGGTCCGGACTTTATTCCTTGGAATGTAGCAGATTGAGGGGAGATTTTATTGTGATAGAGCGGCGCAGGTAGTGTAAATGCAAGCTGGCTTTCTCCACTGAGATGGGGGTGGGACTACAACCAGAGGCCATGGGTTAAGGGTGAGAGGTGAAATGTTAAGGGAAACATGACGGGAATCTTCTTCACACAGCTGGTCATCCGGGTGAGGAATGAGGAGCCAGCACAAGTGGTGCATGCAAGCTCGTTTCAACATTAAGAGGTTTGTATAGGAACCTGGATGATAGGGGTATGGGACTGGGCAGTTTAAATAGATCACCACAAACTAGATGGCCCAAAGGGCCTGTTTCTGTGTTGTAATTTTCTATGACTGTGACAAGAACCTGAAATGATACAAAAATTTACTCTGTCCTTTTCACAGCTGTGCGAACCAACAATTCACATCAACAGGATTTTTTTTATATGGTGTTAAAACAGTGGCACTTTAAGTTAATAAGACATAAACAAAAATCCCAGCTACATGCCAAGAAAGACAATTTGTGTGAGAGTGTTTCAGTTACTGTGGGGCCAGGCACCCATGCAGCTCAGGAGGAACAGGGAATAATACCAATGGAGAGAGTCAAACTGAGCCAGGTCACAGATTGGAGATGGCAGAAATGCCCCATTCTGATAGAGACAGGAAGAGCATCAGGGAATTGATGGTCATTCCAGATACCAGCACTCTGCCCAGTCAGGAGATGATTTCTCTCTCCAAGTTGGGTTGTACCTCACTGCAACAGTGTGATACCAGATCAAACCTTGGCAGCTCAAGTAATCTCATCTGAAATGCTGTCCGAAACCCATTGATGAATTATGTAAATCTTTTCAGGTTACAAATGAGAAGGATTCTGTTGCCGGGAATCTCAAACGCGCCATACCAGTTTTGCTGTCTCTGTCTAGATATTTAAGAAGTGAGGCAAGGGATTCAATCAACCATCCTTCCTGCTCAGACGGTAGAGAGGGATCTAACTGGCGTACCCCTCATTTTAGACAGGAGAAAGGCCGTTCACCTGCTCAGACAGTGGGAGTGGATTCACACGGTTATCACAATTGAATGTACATCAGTCAAATTCACACTGGGCAAGGCCATTCACCTGTTCTGTTTGTGAGAAAGGATTCAGTCAGTCTTCCCACCTGTGGACACACCAGTCAGAGGCTGGTCATCTGCTGAATTTGTGGGGAACGATTCACTCGGCCATCTGACATAATGGCTCACCTGCGAGTTCACACTGGAGAGCAGCCGTTCACCTGCTTGGACTGTGGGAAGGGATTCACTTGCTCATCTAAATTAAACATACATCAGGGAGTTCACACTGGGGAGAAGCCATTCACCTGCTCAGACTGTGGGAAGCGATTCACTCATTCTTCCACACTATGGAGACACCAGCGAGTTCACACTGGGGAGAAGCCATTTTCCTGCTCAATCTGTGGGAAGAGATTCACTCAGTCATCCATAAAACAGATTCATCAGCGAATTCACACTGGTGAGAGGCCGTTCACCTGCTCAGAGTGTGGGAAGGGATTCATTCGGTCACACCATCTGCAGAGACACCAGCAAGTTCACACTGGGGAGAAGCCAGTCCTCTGCTCAGACTGTGGGAAGAGATTCACTGAGTCATCCACTCTATTGGTACATCAGCGTGTTCACACTGGGGAGAAGCTGTTCACCTGCTCAGACTGTGGGAAGGGATACACTCAGTAATCCCACCTACATCGACATCAGCGAGTTCACACTGGGGAGAAGCCGTTCCTCTGCTCAGACTGTGGGAAGAGATTCACTCAGTCATCCAAACTACAGAGTCACTTGCGAGTTCACACTGGGGAGAAGCCATTCACTTGCTCAGAATGTGGGAAGCGATTCATTCAATCCTCCACCCTACAGAGACATCAGCGAGTTCATACCGGGGAGAAGCCATTCACCTGCTCAATCCAACCAACAATGTCATCAGCGAGTTCACACTAGGGAGAAGCCGTTCACCTGCTCAGAATGTGGGAAGCGATTCACTCGGTAATCCCAACTATTGGCACATCAGTCAGTTCACAATGGGGAGTTGCCATTGTTATGAATCCCTAGGTTTCATTTGCCGTGGACTGTCATTTTGAGAGAGAGGGATTAAGAAGTCAAATCAGCTGGACTTGCAGCTTGTTTACATCGCTCGCAGCTTGTTTAGTTTTAACCGAGGACACAGACATTCAGAGTCAGACGGAGATGAAGGAGGAAAAATGGAAGGATTGAAACCAGGGAACTGGTGGCCAAGGGTCACTGTTTGGAGCTTCCCTATGCCCACAAGGGTGGGTTAATTATCGATTCACTGTACATCGAATGTTTGTTTGTCACCTCGTTAGATCCATAGGAGTGAATATGATTTGGAATATCCTGTGAAGACAACTGATGTGTTATCCCTTGCATGGCTGTGGTGAGGTAATTCACTTGAAGACAATATTCCTTGTGACAAGTCACTTTCGATGATAATTTGTATGTGGATTTGGAATTACGATGGATAAAATCTACAGTGACTGTTCTCTCGTTTTACCACCATGGAACCTGTGAAATTCGACATAATTGCCTTCTCTCGACTTTTAGCCTGGATTGCAAATATCTCTATCTCATCACCTATTCCATGAATGAACTGAACTTTCATATTTTACCATCTGAAAACTGTAAGCATTGTTTCCCCTAAACTCAATAGTTTTGGAGTAACATTTACACACATATATACACATTACTCTGTTAACTTTTGTTTATCTTGCTCAAGTTTCTGCATAGTAAAGAGAGGAGTTTTCACATCAAAGCCAGACCCCAGTGTGAACTCAATTGCTGCTGGTTTGTTTCTGAAGTGTTATGGTTCGTAATAAAATTGGGGCCTGCATCCGAAATATGAACAAATTTGGGGTGTTTTGATTGATTAATTATTGATTTCTTTGGGGAAATCCCTTTTGATGTATTTGTGTGTTGAAAATCAGCAGCGGACGCTGATAGGTTTGTGGAAGCGCCAACCTCTGAGGCATTGGAGGATGCCAGATGGATTGAGTTGTTGATTATTGCTAAAACGTTAAAACTTGCCAAGGTGAAATCGACAATGAGGAGGGTACAGATGCAAATAATTATAGATGAACATGATGTATCTGAGGGTGTGTTTAAAGTGGAGGAGTTGGAGGTTTTTCCTGAAAGTAAACCTCGTGAGCTTGAGCTCCCGTAGAAGTTTGAAAAATTAAAGATGGAAGCTACAGTAAGACAGAGGCAATTTGAGGGTAGAGAGGCAGAAAAACAGTGAGGAAGCAGACAGACAGAGGCTGCTGGAACTGGAAAGGATAGAAAGATTGCAGGAAAGGTACTCTGGTGATAAGTTTGAGGCCAGTCGGGAAGTTAAATTGGTCCCTGCGTTTGACAAGGTGGAGGTTGTTAAATATTTTCAGCGTTTTGAGAAGGTTGCTCAGAGTTTAAAGTGGCCAAAAGAGGGTTGGCTTATTCTCATTTCATTCATTTTTCAATCTTTCTATTGATTTTCCAATAGAAAATACAAATCAGAGGAGATGTTTGCAAACAGATAACACAAATGACGTATAAATAGCAAAAAAAATGTATATATTGTGAAAATTAGATGTTTTTTTTTACTGTGTCATGTAACACCATGGTCCTAAAAAAAGTTGACTGATTTTTATTATGTACTGTGCCAGCAATTATGGTCAAAATGACAATAACAATGACTTGGCTTGACTTGAAGTAGAATGTTATGCTGTTATAAATATAATCAAGAAACCACAACTCCTCTTAACAAATCAAAAAATAAAATGGCCTTTTCTCTTACAAAGTGTAATTAAGGGGGAAGGCTCAGCAAGCCTATTCTGTTTTGATTGTTGATGAAGCAGCTAATTATGACATAGTGAAACAGGCTGTGCTCAAAGCTTATGAGTTGGTCCCAGAAGCAGACAGGCAAAAGTTTAGAAATTTGAGGAAATCTGTGAACCAGACTTATATGGAATTTGCTGATGAGAAGTTTGTGTGTATTACCCGCTGGTGCACATGTAAAAATATAAATGATGATTTTAACAGCTTGGAAGAGTTGGTTTTAATTGAAGAATTCAAAGGCTGCGTCCCTGATGACATAAAGACGTATTCAGATGAAAAGGATGCTGCCACTTTGCAGGAGTCTGCTAGATTAGCAGATGAGTTTGCTTTAACCCACAAGGTCAAGCTTACCCAGAGTAAGAGCTTCCAAAAGAGTAGCAGGGATAACCAGGGTAAACCAGAAATTAAAGCTGGGACGAGTGACAAAAGTAAGGATGAAGGGAAACAGTTGAAGGAGAAATATTTTGGTCTCACTTGTTACTCTTGTAAGAAAGCTGGTCATATGATAGCTAATTGTTCCATCCTGAAGAAGGAAAAGGAAAAGGAGGCAGTCCCAAATGCCTGTATTCAATATGTTGAAGCACCTATAAACCCATAGGGTTCTGAACATTCTGTTGAGGCTCAGATAAGGACTGAGAGGTCTGACCGAGTTAAGAAGGTGTTCGATCATTTTATGTCAGATGGGTTTGTATTAGTAAAGGAAGGGTCGACCCCGGTACCAGTGAAAATTCTTCGAGTTACTGGGGCTTCTCAGCCACTTATATCAGACAGTGCTCTAAAGTTTGGTGATAAGTCTAACACTGGTGAGGTAAATCTTATTAAAGACATTGGGGGCGGTGTGGTTTCTGTGCCATTGCACAAGGTAACTTCACAGACAGGGCTGTTTCGGAACCTGTTAAGATCGGATTGTGCTCCAGTTTACCGGTGGAAGATGTTACTTTGCTGTTAGGGAATGACCTGGCAGATGGTAAAGTTGTTCCTGCAGTGCTGTTGACAACTGAGCCGACCACTGACGACCCACAGATGGATTTTAACATTTATCCTTCCTGCGCAGTAACTCGAAGTATGGCTAAAAAGTTTGCCGACGCAAACGGTTCTGTGCAGCATGATTCTGATACCCATGATAGCCAAAATCGGGATTCAGGTTACGATGAGTTGTCAGGGACTTTTCTGTTTTCATTGTTTCAACAGGATTCAAGTAGTAAGTCTGAAGAGAAAGATTTCTCCCTGTCTAGGAAGGAGTTTATAGCAGAACAGAACCGAGACACTGAGACTGAAGCTTTGAAAGAAACAGCTCTCTCAGATGATGAGATTAAGAAAATGCCAGTAGGGTATTATCTCAAGGATGGAGTGTTAATGAAGAAGTGGAAGCCACCTGCTATAGAAGTGAGTGAGGCATGGACAATTGTTCACCAATTTGTAGTTCCTTAAGTTTATAGGGCTGAAATTTTAATGTGGCCTGCAGGATGCCCTTAGGTCAACATTTTGGAGTGAATAAAACTGTAAACAGGTTTATGACATAATTTTACTGGCCTAATTTGAGGAAAGATGTTGTGACCTCTTGCAGAACCTGTCACACTTGTCGAGCTGTGGGTAAACCTAATCAGGTCACCACAGTGGCCCCACTGTGGTTTATACCTGCATTCAGGCGAAATTCAATAGAGCGTATGAAATAGTCTCTCAAATTAATGATGTGAATTATGTTATTAAAACACCCGACCGATGTAAACTAACACAGGTAGTACACACAGGTATGATAAAGCCTTATTTTGACATGCAGGCACCTAATGTGAGTGTTGTTGTCAAAACATATGAATCTGGCAACCCTGATAATGAAACAATCGACTCGTCTGAGAATTTTCACGAGCCAAACGTGGACCCAGTTAGGCTAATGAACTCGGTTGTTCCAGAAAACATTCACAACAAGTTGGCTCATCTGCAGCCAGAGCAACAACAACAGCTGAAGGAATTAATTCTGAAGTTTAATGATTTATTTTTCGATGTTCCCAGGCAAACCACGGTTGCAGTACATGATGCAGGTAATGGTCAAACTAAACCGATTAAACAACACCCATATTGCATGAACGTAGAAAAGTGTAAATTGACTGAGCAAGGAATTGAATATATGCTGGAAAATAGTATTATTAGTCCTCCAGCATCAGATTGGAGCTCACCCTGCTTTATTGTGCCCAAACCTTACGGTAGAGTTAGATTTTGCACTGATGATAGGAAGGTAAATGCAGTAACACAAACAGATGCGTATCCTATCCCTAGGGTAGGTGATTGCATTGATAAGGTTGGAATAGGTAATTTCTTACAAAGATAGATCTGTTGAAAGGGTGTTGGTGTGTTCCATTGATGGACAGAGGGAGATAAATTTCTGCATCTGCGACACCATCTGGTTTGTGTGAATAAAGTGTGTAAAGGGTTTTTTTTTCTTTGTTACTGTTGGGAAAGGGTTTCCTTTTGTTAACTAGCAGGAATGATAATTTACTGATAACGAGAATGGTATTCCTTTGTAAACCAAATGGGGATTAATGTTCTTTCTTCTGAGTCTGTAAGCTTTTGTTGACGGGCTTTTGGGCAAATCGGCGCGAGGGGGTCGAGAGAGAGGACGCAATGCTCTAAGCTGGGCGAGGATCGGACCCCAAAGGGGGGTCCGAGGCCGGGTGATTCTCCGAGGAGGGGGGGGGGGATGAAGCTAGATGTGCTTGGTTAACCACTCGGAGGGTCCTGAGCTGTTTGGAGAGTCGAGGAGTTCGGAGGGTCCTGAGCTACGAGTCGAGGAGTTCGGAGGGGATGGAATGGTGGCCAGAAGACTTCAGAAATTGAGCTCTAATGGTAGTGCACGAAGTGGTTTGGACTTTGATGTTTGGCGCCTTTTCTTTAATTTTCTCTTCATATATACAGTATCGTTATTAATCACTTAGTTATAGTAACCTTTATAAATTGTACTCATTTAATCGCATATGGTGTACTGTCTGTTTTTGGGCGAGGCGGAGACATCACACAGCATCCACACCAGCTGATTACCCAGTTTGGCTTGGCCGAAGGCTGCTCCCCCTAGACGGAACGAGCTGAGCGAGCCTGAGGCGACCCAGGGGGTTACATTGTGGGGGCTCGTCCGGGATTGATTTCTGTGGAAGCTGTGTGATCACCCTATTTAAATTGTGTCTGCGGCGAAGAGCTGGTGTGCCTTTGTGGGTGTGCGATTGCTGGTTATCGCTGTGTGTGTGTTGGGTGGGGTGGCTGCTGTTGGTAGCCTGGAGGTCGTTGTTCGAGTTCCGACTAGTGCTGACGAAATGGCGGTGGGACCATGGGCTGTCCGTACTGTTTGGAGATTGAGGAGTGACAGGTTGGGATGTTTCAGCAGCGGTGAGCTCCGCCCGGTTGTTGGAATAATGTCCAGCCCTAAAGGGGCGGAGGCCTGGGCGGAGCGGACCTCTCAGTTGCTGGGTGAGTGGCAGTGCTTGGCTGAGGGAAAGCGACAGGGACGGGTTGAAAGTTTGAGTAGGCGGGCTGGTGACTTTGTTAGAACTGTCAGGCGCAATTACCTCGAAGTGACCGCTGCCGGTTCTGGGAAAATGTGGGAAAATGCGTGTGGCTCGACTGGAAGTCAAATGCCGCAGCTGGGGGGCTTATCATATCCGTGGCAGGAGATTGGTGGGAAGTTTTTAGGATATCCCTTTTTGCCTAGGGGGGCAGATAAATTGCTTGTGTTGCCAAGGGGATCTGTAAAGGGGATCAGTTGTTCCGTTGATTCGAGAGGTGTCGGGAAAATTAGAGGAGGCCCAGTGGGGGAACGGCTTGGGGTCTCTGGGGGAGCACGTTCCCAGCAATGTACCAAGGAACTCCCGAAACGAACAGACCCTATTCCTGACGGCTTAGAGGGGCCACGCGCACAGGTGTTGTTACGGATGGATGGAAGTCAAGTTAAAGCCATCCTCAGCACCGGGGAGCCGGTGAAGTTGCTGTACAGTTTGTTCCATAACCGTTATTGGAAGCATTTACCCTTGACGACATTGAGGACACTGGAGATTCGGGGTACCAGTGCCGGTGATTATCCAGACGACGGTTGTTGGTCAGTGAAAATGGAGTTCTTGGAGACAAATGTGGAGGAGACTGAGGTTCATGAATCGTTAATGCTGATGTGTCCGGACCCTGTTGAGACGGGCAGCGTTTCTGTTCTAGAGAGAACCAATATCCTGCTGGTGCGCTTGGGGACCTGCCCGGAGGAGGCGGGTGAGCGCTGTTTGGAGGCATTGTCGATGCAGCCAGAGTTTCGAGGTGCTTGTGCGGACGTGTGTAGCAGCATTGGGCCGATACCGAATTCAAACAAGAGCCAGAGCTGGTACGGCCTGGGGAAAGTATCTGAGGGTGAGACCCTCTTAGTGGACGCTGCGAAATACCACAAGGGAGTGGAGTTGACTGCTGAAGATACCTCGGAGAGAGAGAGGTTGCGGCGACTGGCCACTACAGCCGTGGAAGACGTAGGCAGCATGTGTGTGGATTATATTGCGTTGAAGAGGCGCACTGTCAGTGACCAGAATACGGCCCTGGGGGCCAGAGAGGCGATGGCCTGTCTGAGTGGTGTGAAGTGTTTTAAGGTGCTGGATCTGAGGAGTGGATGTTGCCAGATCCCGATGAGTGGGGCCGACAAGGAGAAGACGGCCGTTATAAATTCCCTAGGAGTCTTCGGGTCCGAAAAGATGCCACAGGGCATATCTGGAGCCCTTGCAACCTTCCTGCTGGCAGGTGGAAGACCATAGGGGTTGTGGAGGCGTTTGGAGTTTTGGTGTATGTGGATGATCTCTTGGTGTTTGGATTTGCCTCAGGAGAATATGAAGTGAGGTCGTTGCAGGAGCAGCTGAGAACTACCGAGTTAAAGTGTTTTCGGGACACGTGCCAGGGCTGACGAAGGTCGCAGCTCGTGAGTGACTGTCTCTACGGAATCAAGTTTGAAATGAAGACGGAGAGACTGGAGAAAGTGATCTGGAACTATTCGGAAGACTTACAAGTTGGCGAGAATGAGGAAAGTTGTCTGACTGAGGGTAATAGCAAACTGAGAACCCGGAGAGGGGAGTTTGCGGAGGTGAAGAAATTACAGTCGAATCTCAGAAGAAAGAAGCGGAAGCTTGAAGGGAACCTGAAGATGACCATCGACAGTTCAAATGAAGTGCAAAACCTGAAAGTTGATCTGAAAGAAGTCATGATGAAGAAAACGCTGGAGAGAAGTGCAGTGAATACTGAACAGGAGGCTGAAGAGACTGCGGGAGCAGTGCAGGCCACGTGTTTCCGTTTGGAGAAGATCAAACAGCAGCTACCGATCACAGGAAAGAAGAAGAATGCAGATTCGATGGATGATGTGCTGGATGTGTGGTACATGCTGCCTTTTGCTGACTTTCCCTCGATTGAGGAAGAGACCTTTGGCCCTTCTCCCATTGAGACAGGTGTAGCGGGGAGGGTTAGCTGTGTGCAGTGTGGGGCATGAGTGAGAGGTTGAGAGAGGAGTTGGTAGTGGGCCCAAGGTATCCCCAGTTGTGTCCGAGCCGGAAGGGTTTAGCTGAGGGGGTACAGAGCTCTCAGAAGGGTTAGGGAACTCCCAGATAGTTGGCCTAAGTAGCGCCTGAAAAACAGGGCGTGAGGGTTACTGTGTGGGGAGGAGATGTCACTGTTTGTGCTTGGGTTACGGGGTGTTGGCAGGAAAGGTGGCGAGTTATTTAGTAGTCATGAGGACATGACTTTTATTTGGTGGAGGGAGAGTGTAAAGAGGGTTTCTTCTTTTTGTTAACTAGCAGGAATGCTAATTTACTGATAACGAGAATGGTATTCCTTTGTAAATCAAATGGGGATTAATGTTCTTTCTTCTGAGTCTGTAAGCTTTTGTTGACGGGCTTTTGGGCAGATCGGCGCGAGGGGGTCGAGAGAGAGGACGCAATGCTCTAAGCTGGGCGAGGATCGGACCCCAAAGGGGGTCCGAGGCCGGGAGATTCTCCGAGGAGGGGTGGGGGATGAAGCTAGATGTGCTTGGTTGACCACTCGGAGGGTCCTGAGCTGTTTGGAGAGTCGAGGAGTTCGGAGGGTCCTGAGCTGCGAGTCGAGGAGTTCGGAGGGGAGCGAATGGTGGCCAGAAGACTTCAGAAATTGAGCTCTAATGGTTGTGCACAAAGTGGTTTGGACTTTGATGTTTGGCGCCTTTTCTTTATTTTTCTCTTCATATATACTGTATCGTTATTAATCACTTAGTTATAGTAACCTTTATAAATTGTACTCATTTAATCGCATATGGTGTACTGTCTGTTTTTGGGCGAGGCGGGGACATCACACAGCATCCACACCAGCTGATTACCCAGTTTGGCGGGGCTGAAGGCTGCTCCCCCTAGACAAGAACGAGCTGAACGAGCCTGAGGCGACCCAGGGAGTTACACACAGATACACACAAACCCTCTTTTACACACACACACACACACACACACACACACACACACACAAACAAATCTGCACTCTCTCTGACATACACACGTACATACACACACGCGCATACAGATACACTCTCTCACACTCAAACACAGATATACTCACACACAGACACACACTTTACCTGCCATAGAGTGTGCGTCTGTGAATTTCATACTGTATACACACCTTTCTCCCCAAGTGCGATAATGTGGGGTTTATTCCGTATCAGTCAGACTCGGTTACATTGTCAGAGCGTGGGTTTCATTCTGTATCTGTCAGTCTCTGCTAGTGTGAGAGATGTGGGTTTCATTCTGTATCTGTCAGTCTCTGCTGCAGTGTGGCAGTGTGGGTTTCATTCAGTATCTGTCAGTCTCTGCTACAATGTGAGAGTGTGGGTTTCCTTCTGAATCTGACAGTCTCTGCAACAGCGTGAGAGTATGGATTTCATTCTGTTTCTGTCAGTCTCTGGTACAGTGTGAGAGTGTGGGTTTCATTCTGTATCTGTCAGTCTCTGCTACAGCGTGAGAGTGTGGATTTCATTCTGTTTCTAGCAGTCTCTGTTACAGTGTGAGAGTGTGGGTTTCATTCTGTATCTGTCTGTCTCTGTTACAGTGTGAGTGGGTGGGTTTCATTCTGTATCTGTCAGTCTCTGTTACAGTGTGAGAGTTTGGGTTTCATTCTGTATCTGTCAGTCTCTGTTACAGTGTGAGAGTGTGGGGTTCATTCTGTATCTGTCAGTCTCTGCTACAGTGTGAGTGTGTGGGTTTCATTCGGAATCTGTCAGTCTCTCTCACAGTGTCAGAGTGTGGGATTCGTTCTGTATCTGTCAGTCTCTGTTACAGTGTCAGTGTGTGCGTTTCATTCTGTAGCTGTCAGTCTCTTTTACACTGCGAAGTGTGGGTTTCATTCTGCATCAGTCAGTCTGCTAGAATGTGTGAATGTGGGTTTCATTCTGTATCTGTTAGTCTCTTTTACACTACGAAGTGTGGGTTTCATTCTGTATATGTCATTCTCTGAGGCTGCATGAGAGTGCGGGTTTCATTCTGTATCTGTCAGTCTTGTTACAGTGTGAGAGTGTGGATTTCATTCTGTATCTGTCAGTCTCTGTTACAGTGTGGGAGCGTGGGTTTCGTTCTGTATCTGTCAGTCTCTGTCACAGTGTGAGAGTGTGGGTTTCATTCTGTATCTGTCAGTCTCTGCTACAGTGTGAGAGTGCTGGTTATTTGTCCTGTACCCGTACTCTACTGATTCATTGCAAACGGGTATATTTTTCTCTTATTATCTCAAATCTAGTAACTGTTCTTAAATTAGTTGCTGTTTTCCCTGAGCTATTTTTGCAGCAAAAGTCTCCTATAGTTGTTTCATGATATAATTGTGAGATAGAGAGTTGACTGATTAACAATGTTGGTTGTACTGAGCAGTACATTACGGATAATAGAGTCATAGGGCAAACAGACCGTTCTGTCCGGCATCTTTCCACATGCTTTTCGTTACTCATCCACATAGAGCGAACCGACCAGCAACTGGTCTGTAATTTCCTATGTCTTGGTAACGCAACTGCTTCAATGTTGATTGAGTTCAAACACTTTAAATGAATGCTTTAATTTAAATATATAAGTGCGTAAGTAAATTCATGAATTGATAGAAATATAACATACAGAGGCAGAATTTTTCGTGTTCCAGCAGCATGTATATGAATAGATTTCCGTCTACAATTCTAAATTGCTGCCTTCACCGTGTATCTCTGATCTCTTAAGTTTGCCGATTCATTTATCCGTCCCTCAATGTGTACAACTGCGTCAGTTTACTGAATGATGTCCCAGTCATAAATGACTTGATATTGATGTTGATTTTCTTATGTGAGCTACAGATTGGTCTGCATCGCGCCATCCATGCTTTTTTGAAAAAAATAGTGACTGCCTTGTTCAGGGTGGTACTGAGAGAGTTTGTGAGTAGGAATGTGAGGGAAGCTCAGCTTTCAAATTTGGAATAATCCAATGTCCCACATTGCAGCATGCGGCTGACTGATGAACTACTGAGAAACTGGCGTCACCGCTCAGGCAACACACCCTCCTCACCCCGTCCCACTATGTGTCACCAGGTATAAATCATCCCCGCTGTGTACAGAGACACTCTGTCCTGTTCCCCATCAGACCCCAAACCCACCCCACCCCGTCCCACAATGTGTCAGCAGATATAAAACATCCCCGCTGTGTACACAAACACTCTGTCCAGTTCTCCATCCGACACCAAACCCAACCCACCCCGTCCCACCATGTCCCATCAGATATAAAACATCTCCGCTGTGTACAGAGACACTCTGTCCAGTTCTCCATTAGACACCAAACCCTCCCCACCCCGTCCCATTATGTGCCATCAGATATAAAACATACCCGCTGTGTACAGATACACCCTGTCCAGTTCCCCATCAGACACCAAACCCACCCCTCCCCGTCCCACAATGTGCCACCAGATACAAAACATACCCGCTGTGTTCAGAGACACCCTGTCCAGTTCGCCATTAGACACCCCACCCCGTCCCACTATGTGCCCTGGTAGAAATAATTGCAGGATCGCCAAATAATGCCAGTTACCAAATAACCATTATCGCCACACACACACACTCACACACACACACACACACACACACACACACACACACAGACACACACACAGACACACACACAGACACACACACACACACACACACGCACACACACACAGGCACACGCACGCATACACACGCACGCACACACACACACACACACACACACAGACACACACACATACACACACACACACACACACACACACACACACACAGGCACACACACGCACGCACGCACACACACACACACACACACACACACACACACAGGCACACACACACTTTCTCCGTCTCTCTCTCGCAAACACGTTCTCCCTCTGTCACGCACACTGTCTTTCTTCAAGTCAATTCAAGTCAGGCTTTTTGTCATTTAACCGCATGGATGCGCACCCACACACGGTACAACGTTTCCCCGGCCCGGGGCATACAGAACAACGATACACACAGCACACAGACACTTAGGAAAACAAGGACAATATACACAGATGAACTTCCAACAAATAAACTAAGTAAAGTTCCGTCCCACTTGGCCACTCTCTACCTCATCAGAGTGCCCCGTGTCATTCTCTCCACTCTTGCTATCTACTCTCTCTATCTCTCTCACTCTCTCTCGCTTTCTCTTTCTCTTCTCTGTCTCCCTTTCTATCGCGCTCACTCTCTCTATCGCTCTTTCCCTTTCTCCCGGTCTCTCGGCATTGCATGCATTATTTTTTTCGCCGATCCCTGCTCATTCCTTTCTCTTCCGCCACTGAACTCATTGAAAAATATATTTTTCGGTTCAGTCTACATATTGATTAAGCGACGAAAAAAAAGATATTGCGAAATCAAAAGATATTCTAGCAGAATGAGAGAAAAATAAAACAGTGAGTTTGGAGAACAGAGAGTGATAGTCCGCTCTGTTGAAGAGAAATTGATTCAGGATGCAATAATTTTCAAACTGAAAATGAGAGACTATCGATATGGAATTCACATGATTTACGGATCAGTGATAGAGAACTACAACAGAACAGAGACAATCAACAAACGGGAGACATTCAGTCGGGTACTATGAGAGTGTGTGTTTCATTCTCCACCTTCTTGTCGTGGGTACAGTGTGAAGAGGGTTGGTTCATTTTTTACCAGGCCGTCTCCGGTGCAATGTTAGACTGTACCGTTCATTTTGTAGAAATTAGACCCCTCTGCAGCCTGAGATTGTGGGGTTCTATAGTTGTCACTCTCTGCTTCAGTATCAGAGTGGATGCGTTTCCTTTCTATACATACCAATCTCAATTACAGAGTGTGAGAATGTTTCATTCTCTATCTGTCAGTTTCTACTGCAGTGTGAGAGATTCATTCTGCATCTGTCAGTCTTTGTTACAGCCTGAGAGTCTGAGTTTCATTCTGTATTTGTCAGTCTCTGCTACAGTATGAGAGTTTGGGTTTCATTCTGTATCTGTTAGTGTATGTTACAGTGTGAGAATGTGGGTTTCATTCTGTATCTGTAGGTGTCTGTTACAGGGTGACAGTGTGGGTTTAATTCTGTACCTATCAATCTCTGCTACAGTGTGACAGTGTGGGTATCATTCCGCGTCTGCCAGTCTCTGCTACAGTGTGAGAGTTTAGTTTTCATTCTGTATCTGTCAGTCTCTGTTACAGCTTGACAGTGTGGGTTTCATTCTGTATCTTTCAGTCTCTGCTACAGTGAAAGAGTGTGGCTTTTATTCTGTATCTGTCAGTCTTTATTACAGTGTGAGAGTGTGGGTTTCATTCTGTATCTGTCAGTCTCTGTTACAGTGTGAGTGTGCGGGTTTCATTCTGTATCTGTCAGCCTTCGTAACCGCGTGAGGGTGCGGGTTTCATTCTGTATCTGTCAGTCTCTGTTACACTGTGAGAGAATGGGTTTCATTCTGTGTCAGTCAGTCTGCTACAGTGTGAGAGAGTGGGTTTCATTCTGTATCTGTCAGTCTCTGTTACAGCTTTAAGTGTGTCGTCTCAGTCCTGTATATCTGAACCGCTGATTCAGTGTGAGTCGGATTATTTTTTCCTTCTTTGCCGCTGTTCCTCAAATGTAGCAAATACTCTTAAAATAGATACTGTATTCCCAGAGCTATTTTTAGAACAAGAGTCTCCTGCAGTACACTTATGTTAAAATTTTGCGATAGACACTGCACTGAAGGATGTTCACGATTGTATTGATTGCTACATTTGGCGTAACAGAGTCACATCGCAAAGTGACCATTCGGCCGTGCATCTTTGTGCACGCCATTCATTACTCAACCACATCGAGCCAATTGAGCAGCGCTTGATCTGTAACTTTGTGTGTTCACAACTCAACATTTCAAATTTTGAATGAAACGAAACAAATTAAATAAATTCATTAATTCAAGTAAATGAATAAATAAATAGGTTCAATTAAGTAAGTTATTCAATTAACAGAAACAAAACGCAATTGCATCGCGATTCATGTTCTAGCAGCATTTATATGTATACATTCCCTCAGCCATTTTAAATTGCTCCATTCACCGTGTCTCTCTGCACTGTTATTTTTTCCGTTTCTGTCACGTATTCCTCAGTGTGCACCAGAGTATGGATTGATTCAAGTGATATCCCACTCATAAATCATATAATATTAATTTCGATTTTCCCATAACGGCTTCTGACGTGTCTGTATTTCGCCATCTGTATTTTTCATTACTAAGATATTGGCTACCTTGTTTTGTGCTGCACTCTGAAAGCTTCTGAGTAGGAATGTGAGGAAAGCTCAAGTTTTACATTTGGAGGCTAGAGGTTATATCTCAACTGATGACAATCCTGTACCAGCAGTTCCCTTGGTGAGCTAAATATCTGAGAAGACAAGATAAAACATTTATGGATTTTAAAAATGGTGAATGCTCAGTTTAGGACTTCACAGGAAGGCAGCGGTGAGGCTGGTGAGTTAAGGAAACTAGAATCAAGTTGAATGGCCTTGCCCGTCGAAGGAGCGGATCAGCCTGCCGGATATGTTCTTTCTGGGCGCGCAGCAGCGAAGCCCTGGCTCATCTCCGGGTGCGTTTGTGGCGCTGGGTCAACTGTTGAGCAGCAGGAACTCCTGCATCAGTCTGCTGCTCAGGGTGGAGCGGGGGCTGGATCCTCTTCTGGGATTCAATGGACGACTGGAGGATATTGTGGGCGATCTCTGCCTAAACCAATTGTGACCTCCAGAACGGGGGTTTAGAGGAGGCGAACAATGCCTGGCTGTCTCCAACTCCTGGTTCACTCTCTCAGTCTAGCCATTGGATTTGGAGTGGCCGCCTTCTGAATAGTCTGAGACAGGGTAGTAAAGTTTTGGCTCAGCAGGGCTGCGGTGAGAACAGCCGGAGGCAAGGTAAGTAGGTAAGTTCATCCCTTATGTTGTATTCAAATCTTCACCGAGTATGTCTGCAGAGCCAGTGTTCTGTTCTGAGGTCAGATGTGGGATATTCCGTAGACTCCGAGAGCCCAGGATCGCCATATCAGTACCCGATGCACCGAGATGCAGCTCCTCAGACAGCGTGCTAGGGACTGGAGCTCCAGCTCGATGCCCATCTGTCATGGCCCCGTCTGGCAAAGCATCCCCCTCCATCTTGCTATTATCTCTGGACTGAGCCTTAATACCCTCGTCTGATTCCCAATTGTTCCCAATTCCATTAATTACAGCGCGCCAGGTTTCCATGAGCAAACCGAGGATAAAACTCAGGCGTCACAGTCACGCGTTTCCAGTTCGTTGGTCGACTCTAGTGTGAGTAAACCTCGTTTCTTGATTCCTTAGGGCTCTCAGTTCCAAGCTCCACACCATTTCCTGGATAGTCTACGTAAACCTTGTCTCCGTGTAAAGACTCTCCTGGATACCGGTTCCCTGTTCGCCAATGTGCTAACGCCTCACGACTCTGCCGCCGCGTCCGTGTCCTGCACTTGGGTTCGTCCCCAGCCATGTCCTTGCAGCACCATCGGCTTGAGAGGGAGAGTGAGGCAGTGATAGACAGGAACTACAAGGAGGTCGTCACAACAATGGTTCAGGAGACAGATAAATGGTTGACTGTCAAATGAGGGAAGGGAGACAAGTCAGAGTGTGGACTCACTGCAGCCGTCCCTCTCAACAATAAGTACTGTATTTTTAGTACTGTTGGGGAGATGAGCTACCGGATGGAAGCAAACGTTTGGCCGTGACTCTGTCACTGAATCTGGCCCTCTGGCAAACAGGAAACACGGATTGTAGTTTGCCTCGCAGGTGCCACGATCCAGGGTATTTCTGGATGTGTCCTGAAAATTGAGTGTGAGCAAACGGAAGTCCTGGTACATATTGTAACCACCGAAATAGGAAGAAAAAGGGAGATGGTCCTGATTATGAATGGAATATAGGAAGTTAGGAAAGAAGCAGCGAAGCAGAACCTCAAGGGTAGTAATCTCGGGTTTACAGCCTGAGACTGCGACAGTAAGGATGGGGATTAAATGAAGTGGAAGATATATGCGTGGCTGAAGAATTGAAGCAGGGAGCAGGGATTCGGATTTCAGGATAATTGGGAACATTTCTGTGGCAGGTGGGACCTCTTCCACAGGGAGAGTTGCACTTGAATCTAAAGGAGGTGGGCATTATTCTTGCAGGCAGATTTGCAAGAACTGCATGCAGAGGTTTAAACTAATATGGCAGGTGGTGCAAACCAGGCTGACAGAGCTGGGGATATGAGAGAAGGTTAAGAACCATATGGTGGGTGTTACCTAAATGTAGGAAAGGACAAACCAAGGACGTACTACATATGCAGCCAGAGCAAAGAGTTAATTTGTACCGCAGAGACAAAATTCAAAATGGCGAAGAATGCAGGACTGAGGGTGCTTTGTTTAAATGTGCGTAGCATTTAGGATAAAGTGGGCGACCTCGTAGCGCAGTTAGGGATGGGTGGGTATGACATTGTGGGCATCAATGAGTCAAGGATGAAGGAAGGCCATAGTTGAGAGCTTAACATCAAAGGATATACTCTGTATGGAAAGAACAGTCAGGAAGGCATAGGCGGAGGTGTGAATCTGTTGGTCAGAGTTGGAATTCCATCTTCAGAAAGAGGTGACATGGGGACAGAGAATTTTGCAACTTTTGGTTGCGTGGAGTTAAGAAATTACAAGGGTAAAGAAAAAAAAAACATCATGAAAAACATATAAGGCCTCCGAATAGTGGCCAAAGTGTGGGTTGAGATTGCAAAGGGTGCTCGAAAAGGCATGCAATAGGGTAATGACGCAATTGTAACGGGGGATCTCAATATGCAGGGCGACTGAGAAAATCAGGTGGGTGTCGGATCGCCAGAGAGTAAAATCGTTAATTACCTACTGGACGGCTTTTTAGAGCAGCCTGTGCTTGAGCCTACTCAGTGAAAGGCTGTCTTAGATTGGGTGTTGTGTAATAACCCCGATAGTTATTAGGCAACTTAACTCAAAGGAACCGTTAGAAGGCAGGGATCATAATATGATTGAAGTCATACTGCAATCAGAGACGGAGAAGCATAAGGCACATGTATCTCTATCCCAATGACATAAAGGCCATTGTGAGACATGAGAGACGAGGCTGCGACTCAGTTGGATTGAAAGGAAAGAGTAGGGATAACGTCAGTGCAGAGGAGGCTGAAGTTTCTGAGAATAGTTCACAAGGCTCAAGATAGATATACCAAACAGAAGAAGAGGTTTTCAAAGGCAGTGGCCGGCAACCGTGTCTGACAAAGTTAAGGGGTGCATAGAAACCGCATCTAAAGTAGGAAAATGGATTGTTTCGAAACTTCTAAAATACAACAGAGGTCAACTAAAAAGCTATAATAAACGTAAAGATGACATATGAGGATAGTCTGTCAATAATATAAAGCAGGATACCAAGCTGCCTTTCCAGTTATATAAAGAGTAAAAGGGATGTGAGAGTTGATAGTGGAGAATGATCCTCGTGAGGAGGTAGTAGGAGACTGAAGGTAGATGAACGTAACGGGTATTTTGCATCTGTCTGCACGGTGGAATATACTAGCCGTGTGCCAGAGTTCCGCGAGCGTCTAGAAGCAAGAGCGAGTGCTATTGCAATTACAAAGGAAAACCTGCGAGAGAAACTCAAAGGTTTGAATGTAGATAAGACACCTGGGCCAGATGACCTCCATTCCGGAGATCTGAGATAGATTGCTGATAGATTGAATCCTGAAACCAAACCGAAGCATGATCTTTGAAGAATCACGTGATTCTGGCACGGCTGCGGACAACTGGATGATTGCAAATGTCACTCAACTCTTTCAGAAGGGAAAAAGGCAAAAGAAAGGAAATTATTGGCTCGTTAGTCTGAACACAAAGGTGGGGAAACTTTTGGAATCAATTATTAAGTATGAGGATTAGAGTTACTTGGTGACTAATGATAAAATTAGTCAAAAACAGTGTGGTTTCTCGAAAGGGAAATCTTGCCTGAGAAAACTGTTAGCCTTCTTCTAGGAACTAACTTGCAGTGGACAGAGGAGCGGCAGTGGATGTCATTTCAGAACGCGTTTGATAAGCTGCCACAGGTGAGGCTGCTTAAGAAGAAGAATAAGAAGATATGGTGTTGCAGGAAAGGTGCCGGTGCGGATAGCGGGAAGGATGACAGGCAGGAGGCAGCTGGTGAGAATACAAGGGCCTTTTCTGGTTGGCTGTCGGCAAGTAGAGGTGCTCTTCAGGGGCTCAGTATTGGGATCAGTTATTCATGTTGTTTGTCAAAGATGATGGAATTGATGGCTTTGTGGCAAAGTTTGCGGATGATATGAAAATAGGTGGAGTGGTAAGTCGTGCTGACGAAGCAATGAGATTGCAGAAGGACTTTAAAAAATTGGAAGAACGGGCAAACAATTGGTAGTTGGAATGGTGTTGGGAAATATATGAGAATGCATTTTGGTAAAGGGAACAATAGTCCAGACTATTATCTAAATGGGGAGAATGTTCAAACGTCGTAAGCGCAACGGGACGTATGAGTCCTGCTGCAATCGCATGGCTTCCTCTGTACGACTGACCCGTCCACACAGCAAGACTCCCACACGGTGAACTTACAGGTTGAGTCTGTGGTAAGGAAGGCAAAAGCAATGTCCTATTTATATCCAGGAGTATATAATATGAAAGCAAGGAGATATTGATGAGCACTTAGAAGGCACTATTTAGGCGGCACGTGGAGCATTGTCAATTTTGAAGAACGCGTGGGGATATCATTAAAACCTACCGAATGTTGAAAGAACTAGATAGGGTGGACGTGGGGAAGATTTTCCTCTGATGGCCTTTTCCAAAACTAGAGGGCAAAGCCTCTGAAAAGAGGGGAGACCCCCTTTAGAACAGGGGTAAGGGATTTATTTTAGCCATAGAGCAAAATCATCTGGGCTCCTGAGGTGCCGACCAAGTCCGCGTCTATATTTAAGGCGGAAACTGATTGTTTTTTGATCAGTCAGGGCACCAACTGATATAAACAAGTGTCAACTGTATGAGGTTAAGTGGGGTCCTGGATCAGCCACGATGGAATGTCAGAGTAGGCTCGATGGGCTAAATGGCTTTATTCTGTTCATATGTCGCATGGTCTTAAATGACCTTGCAGTCGATTCAGATCTGCAGGCATATCTGGGTTTGAAAACTGGATTGGAAGTTGGGAAAAGTGAAGGGTCTGAGGGCAGAGAGTTTTTCTGATCAGTATTGGAGCGGTACGGAGTCTGTGTAATAGATTATTTTGGTTGTTATATTTATGATCTCATAGATCGTTACTGTGAAGAGAGGATTGTTGAGGAGGAGAGTGAACACGGAAGATACCCGGAGATGAGCAAGTCGGACAAGGTATCGGGAACGTGACGGTGATGTGGTTTCCTGCGTCAAGGGTATAAGCAACCTTTGCAAGTGAGGGGTTTGTGTGGAGATGCAGCGTCCCTGGAGATGGAGGAAAGAGGACACACCAGCAGGTGGAGCCAGTGGTGGTGAAACATGGTTTACCGGTCTGATAGCGACCTTAATATACCATAACCACGCAGAATCTGAAAACCATATTGAGGCGATTTGAAATGTCAGAAGCAGGGGTGATGTGATCACATGTGCAGAGGGCAGGGTTTCTGTCTCCATCAGACCTGAGTTACAAGTTACAATGTGCAGGGATGAAAGCTCAGCGCTGGGGCCCCTGATTTCACCACTGATTCTGACACAGTGAGATGGTTAATTGAGAAACGTTAATTGAAGTGCATCAATTGCCAGGATGATATGTACATTAGTACACACAGTAGGCGTTTCGGGTCGAGATCACTTTTCATGACCAGAAAGGGAGCGGGAAAGATTGGAGAGGACGAGTTACAAGCTCTCTCTCCTCTCAACATTAGTACGGTCAGGACGGTCTGGCTCTCTCGATACAGATATGTGCCTACAACGTCTGCATGTTTCCCTATGTTTGAAGTAAATAGGCAACTCCATGTTTGCCTGTCGGGTGTGGGGGTGGAATCGACACCGCCGGCCTCAATGAAGATCTTTATATAGAAACGCAGAAAATGATCGATGTTAAATGAAATCATCTCATCTGCATTTACTCCTGAGACCGACATAGTTTGTGAGTTCACGTGAGAGGACTGTGCTACCTGAGGCATATCAAAATTAGAATGGATGAAGTGTTGGAGTTTTTCATGAATGCCCTCAGATCCTCGCCATCCTTATCCCAGGATATTATGGGGAAGAAGAGCACAGAATGTTGTGACGTTGGCAGAGATCTTTGTGCCTTCCTTATCAAAAAGTATCGAACCGAAATTCCAGGAAATAGCTAAGTTATGCGGTCTTATAAAGGATGCTGAGACAAGCCAGGGATTCTCTGGGAGATGAGATTTACACGGTGGCGAGTCAGCTAATGGATGGGATTCAGACTGGCAGAATTTACCTGCAGAGACAAATCGTGTCGCCGGCAGGGTGCTAGTTTGACCGAGTAGACACATAAGGGACAGGTGGAATACAACGTATGGCCGTGTGGGGTGTGCAATATGGAGACATCGAGTAAAATCGAGAGAAGTTGCCAACAGAAAATAAAATTCAGAATTAAAGATGTATATAGAGATATGAGTCTTTGTCTGGATTCCATGAAGGCTCACCTGCAGGTGAATTCGATGGTAACGTAGGCAAATTCATGACATTCATTTCAACGGGGGTCGAATTTAATGTGACAGAAGGTGCGGTACACAAGCCATTGGATGTAGCAAAGCAAATGGTTGAAACGTTCTTGACTGGTGTCGGGGTCAATGGTTTCCGACAACAAGAAGGATATTGTGGTTGTGCTGGAGAACACACGACAAAGAACTGCTGAAGAGTTCCCTGGAATGAACAGCCCAATCCCGCTCCTGTGTCCTGTCGATTTGACCGTCACCTCATGCTAAATGACCATATGCCTTAACCATCGGGCCCTCGCATATAATCTTACTAAATTTGCTATGGAATGCTTCTGCACTCGGTGTTCGTTCAAAATTCTTTGTTAGCTCCTGTGTGTGTGTGTGTGAGTGTGTGTGTGTGTGTGTGTGTGTGTGTGTGTGTGTGTGTGTGTGTGTGTGTGTGTGTGTGTGTGTGTGTGTGTATGTGTGTGTGTGTGTGTGTGTGTGTGTGTGTATATATATATACACACACAGTATATCTATCTATATATATATATATGCGCACACACACAAAGAAATGAGAAAAACCGGCGCCTACCTGACAACGAGGTAGCTAGGGCATTACTCGTTGGAGAGAAGGAGGATGACAGGAGACATGATAGAGGTGTACAAGAAATTAAGAGGAATAGACAGAGTGGACAGCCAGCGCCTCTTCCCCAGGGCACCACTGCTCAGTACAAGAGGGCCCCGACTTTTGGTAAGGGGAGGGATGTTCAAGGGGGATATTAGAGGAAGATATTTCACTCAGAGAGTGGCTGGTGCGTGGAATGTACTGCCTGAGTCAGTGGTGGAGGCAGGTACACGAGTGAAGTTTAAGGGAATAATAGACAGGTATATCGAGTAATTTAAGGTGGGGGTTATATGTGAGACAGGGTTTGAGGGCCAGCACAACATTGTTGGCCGAAGGGCCTGCATTGTGCTTACTATTCTATGTTCTATATCGTGGAAGCTAACTTGAGAAATAGACTTTCTGCAGATAATAATTGGACCTTGGGGAGGCATTCCATGTTCAGGCAAAACTATCATAAAGTTGATACCAACTCATTGAAGTTAAGAGCTCTGTAAAAGTAAATGCAGTCTGCTCACAGCGCGTTGAAGAACGTGCCGATATTGGCTGTAATCAGCACAATTAACTTGTAACGCTGCCTACTCAAACCGAGCAGGAACCAGGGACGACCTGCTCTCCACAGCACTCAGTGTGAATTCCTCCATTTATCCTTTCGATCGCAATATTTTCCCGAGGAAATTCGTTTCCTCTCTTGTACCGAGAAGCAACGGCTTTCAGGTCACCTGACCAATGAACAATCGCACTGGAGTGCGGGATTCATCGTGGAAATGGGCTGTGGTGGTAAGGAGAGAGGGCATATCGTGAGAAGATAAACAATTGAAAGGTAGGGTGAAAGGACATGGAGATCGCGGGCTGCGGGTGCTGAAGGATCTGTTTCAGAGCTGTCTCTCTATCGGGCTCTAAACCAAGTTTATCCTCGCCTCTGCCACGTTTCCTGATGTCCGCCATTTCTATTGTGTCCAAATGGAAAACACCGCAACAGCCTCTGAGAAGATCTCAGGTATTTATTTTATTAATCAGTTGAATAACTGACATGAGCGGATATTTCGCAGCGCTGATGAACTGCTCTCTGAACTTGGACTGAGTTACCCCGTAAATAAACGTGTTTGTGCAGCAACTTAACATCAACAGCATCTGTCCAGACTGTAGAAGTATGTATTCCGAATCGTTGTAATTATTCTGATACAATCGGGCGATGATGTAAGAAAGGAATTCGGCAACATACACCGACCACAGGATGATGAAGCTTCCGGAGATGGAGAGAAGTAAGATCACAGACCTCCTCCTGCTCTCCATTTCCGGGTCACTGCGGTTCTCCGCCTTGTTCTGACCCCTCAACCCCTTACGGACGCGACTCGTCACTAAAATGTGTCTGACTGTCAGAGCGTTGAACAGTAGTATTAACACGAACGGGAGTAATGGCGTTAGGACTGTGGTAAACCAGTCATATCCCATCCACCCGGGATCCGTATAGTAGCCCGGCTTTATAAGACAGTCCCAGGGTATATTGTCAATCACTTTCACCTGATCAAATATGAAGAAGATGGGCACATTTTTAATACAGAACAGAACTCCAGTTGTTGTCAGAACCGCAGCCGCAGTTTTCCCGGTGCAATACTTTGCTTTCCGCTTCTGGCAGCAGATGGCGACAAACCGATCAAACGTGAAAGTGACGGTGAACCAGACAGACCAGTCTGTTGATGCCTTTCCCAGGGCGGAGATCGCACTGCACACAGGGGTGATGTCCAGGAATGTTCCGGGGAAGTAATAATAACTGATCCGCCACAATATGACCTGAAAGATGATGGTTAGTAGATCCGCCGTTGCCATGGCCACCAGGTAGCGAGTGGTGCAGGTGGAGATGCCGCATTTGCCCCGGGACAGGATCACGATCGCCACTAAATTCACTGGGGGAACAGCAAAAAAAAAAGAGTTAATAGCCGTTTACTTGCTCTCTATGTCGCAGGGCAGAAATAAGCGGGTAACTGAGAACAGTGAAACTTTGCAGGAAACTCGTTTCTGGAGGATTCAGAATCGCAGAGCGGGAGACCCCAATGCCTCAGTCGAGCGCAATCTGCGCGATCGGATCCGATATTCGGTTCAGGGAGAGGAGTAGTGTTTGACCGTGTTTAATAGCTGATCACCGAGGGCGGTTTGGAGAAATCAATATGGATCTCCCACCATCGCGATTTCGAAGCCTGGATGCCTCAGTAACGTTGTCACGATGGAGATTTTGCTCGTGTTTTCTTCGAGTTTGCTGTTGATAATCTTCACACTTAGTCATATCCTTGGCTTTTTGCTCAATGTCTGAATAAGTAGACCGCATAGCTTGAATATATCCGTACAATATACATAGAGTGCCCAAGCTGTGTTCAAGTCTTGGCCAGAAGATTGCAAAGAAGCACTGGTCAATTGAAAACACTGTTAATTTTTGATCCCACAATATGACCATTATTCCTGTTTCCAGCTTCATCATGGCTGAATGTAATCCATGAGCATGTTGTCGCCAGTCTGCCTTCTGATCATTGTTATTTGAAATGTCATCCATGGCTTATTTTATTACAGAAAAGCTCCTCGACTCTGAATTGACAAGCGTCCACAGGGGCCCAGCATGGCTTTTCTCTTCTAAACTCTCCACCTACTCTCGGCCACTGTTTCCTGTACGCAATGCAAGGCATCCGACGAGAAAACTTCAATTCTCACTTTGAAAGATTTTGTGGACCCTCTGAGTTTTCAGCTATTTTGCACATTCCTCCTTAACCCATCCAACTTCCAAAGGAAAGACAATATAGACAATATTTCAAAATATTTGCCACTTTTAGGGGTTACTCCGAATTACCGCGGCATTATTCTAAATGCTTCGACGCGTATGGTTCCAGAGCGGAGTTTCGCATATCCTTAACCCGACTGACCTCTAAAGGAAACCCCTCTTCACTTCATGAATGATAAGGCGCGGAGAGAAACAAATCAGGTTGACTAAAATGCAGGCAGACACTTATTCTAATGTTAGAACCTCCTCACGATGATAGGGAGTCAAACTCACAAGTGATTTCTACCGTTCTCCCCGAATCACAGCGGTGATCCGCTTCCCGCATTCCCATCAACTCTCAGCAAATCCTCAGAATACAGCGCAATCCGCTCCAATTGGAATTAAAGCGAGTTTCACTTTAATACGGAGAAAAGCAAGTCGGCCGTAAAGGTGCCGAGTGCGCAGGATTGTCGGAGTTAACTTCGACAGCGGCTTTACGCTGACAAATGAAAGTTTCCTTCAAGGAATCCATCTCCCAGATCTTCCACTCCGCGTCCATTGCAACGGCCAGATGGATTTTATCTGAGGGCACAGATTAAATACCAAGGGAATTTCTGAACAAGCACTGAGTTTCTTCACAATGTCTGCACCGCACTCACTGATACACCGGCCTCACCACTCGGTCACTAACTGAAGGAGTTCAAAGAGCGCGCACACGGAACTGCAAACATTTGTTCACCTATGTTCTTACCAGGAACACCAGTAACGGCAATGATCATGTAATATATCTTTCTCACACGGTAAAACGCTTCAAGCATGCTGTGTGAGATTCCGCCTGTCTTCCAGCTACCCGCGATCTCGCCCAAGGAACTCTGAGCTGATGAATCTCCACGGTCATTCATTTATACTCGCTCCTGCACACTGACTCTTCAATTCTACACAAGGATGACGTGTCTTCCAACAGCTGGGGTAAAAATAAAGATGATGCTATTCAATTAAATTCCCAGTTGTGATGAGGAATGGAGAGGTTGACACGGAATTGCAACATCTCAAAGATGAAGAATTGACGATTGGTGAAGTCAGTGAATGTTGTTGTGAAACACTGTCAGACTCAACTCTCGGTTTCATGATTGTTATTGTTGATCCTGTCCATTCCGCGGATCCATGGACTTTGTCACCATAGACCAATGTTTTTCGGTCAATGTGCTGTTCTGTTTCTCTCTGGGAATTGTGCCGGTTATAGATTTTGCAGTAGAAATATAGAATAAGGAATAAGATATTGGTACGTTCTAGTAACACAGTGAAGATCCTTAAACTAATATCATATTCAGGCTTACACAGATACTGAATGCACATAAACGTTTAATCAAATTTACTGCAACACGCTCAAAATGCTGGAGGAACTCAACAGGTTAGGCAGCATCTATGGAAATGATTAACCTGTCGACCTTTCTGGTCAAGAACGTTCTTCAAACTAACTGACACTTCGTCGCACCTCACCTCCATCAACAGAAGCGAGATTTCCCAGTGGCAAACCATTATCTTTCCGATCCCCGTTCACGGTCCGATATGTCGACCCGTGGCTTCTTCTCGTGCCACAATGAGGCTACTCTCAGGCCGGATGTGCTACACCTCAAATTCCGTCCCGGTAGCCTACAATCTCATGGCAAGAACATCCGTTGAGTTCATCACCCAGACTGTTATTTCGCCAACCTGGCAACACCCATTCCCTTCTAGCTTGTCCTTCCCTCTCCCCAAGAAGTTCTTATTCTGCCATCTTCCACCTTCCTTTCAACCCCCTGATGAAGGGTCTTTGCCCGAAACGTCGTCTGTATGTTCATTTCATTAGATGCTGCCTGACCTGCGGAGATACCACAGGCGTTTTGCATGTGAATACAATTGATATGCATGCAGTATTTCGTGTAGTAAACCAGCAGCCACCAATGCTCGCACCGGTATGAAGCAAAGTAAATCAACCGCCGTACACATGACCCTCGAATTTGTGTATATGTTTAAACCGACATAGCAACTGCATTCATTACATTTGTAACAACAATTGTTTGGCAGATGCGCTAAATTGCTAGCGTTGTTGATAGTGTTGTAGACAATGGCATTTGCCGATTTGACACTTCCATTGTAAAATTGTTTATTCTGTTTTTATGTTCCTAATATGTCACCTCGGTTTACTTACGTATTGAATGGCCTGAACAGAATGGCTCATGAGAAGAGCCCTTCACTCAATGGGTCGTCGGTTGTGGGATTAAATTAGTCATTTTGTCAGCTAGTCAGCGAAGGACAGACAGGGGTCAACATTGAGGAACGAGGTTACCTTCCATGGGTGAGTATGGCTGGGATATTCACAAAGTGTGACGGCGTTCTCGGGAGCGTTGATGTGGACACGAAGAAAGAAATGGAAGTCCAAACATCAAAAAAAGGTATGGAAGCAGATTTGTAAATCTGTAAATTTGTAAATGGGGCATCCAATACGTTCTGAACAGATGCCGTTACGGACGGGAAAAGTCATGATGCAATAATATATAATAGTAGTCTGATTTTCTGCTCCCCGTGAGTGATGGACGTGATTGTTGTGGAGCGCTGCACAAGTGTTTCACCAGGAAATTGCCGAACATGGAACTTCTCCGATATCAGCGGAGAATCTGTCATTCTCTCCTTGAAGCGGAGGACCAGCGGGTGTTACACACAGAAGCTAAACAAGTATTAACGAAATACAGTGGCTTGCAAAAGTCTGGGGCACCAATGGTCAAAATTTATGTTACTGTGAATATTTAAGTGAAGAAACGTTGAAATGATCTCCAGAAGTCATAAAGTTAAAGGTGAAACTTTGTTTTCAACATTTTAAGCAAGTTTAGTATATTATTTTTGTCTTCTACAATTTTACAGTGAAAAGTAGGACAGGAGCACCATTCAAAAGTGTGGGCACAGCAAGAGATTTGAGCTCTGAGATAACTTTGACCAAGTTCTCAGATCTTAATTAGCTTGTCAGGGCTGTGCCCTGCCGACCGGGCCTACTGCACTTTCAGGGTTCACAATGATGTCTCCACTACATTGGAAAATAAAACACAACCTGGATTTGCTCGGTCTGCGAGCATGGTTGATCCTGAGCTCATCACAATTTAATGCTTAATCCACTGATATTCGGAATTCTTTCCTCTGTCTGGGGCCTTCTCCACTGCCATCGTCGGCACAGCATAAATGAGCAGAACGGAATCTCATCTTCCAACTAGACACCTCACAACGATAGGGAACACACTGCTGTTTTTTTTTTCATATTCCGGCTGAATTACCTTTCGTTGTTACTCCGATGATGCCCATGACCCCTTTTTGCCCCGGTACCGTATAATCCTAAATAACGGTCAGCATTTCGCATAAAGTTCCATGTTCTAATTGATCTTTCACCGCCCTGTCATCTCCATTTTGAAAATTGTCACACTTGCACCCTTGACTCAATCTCGTGGGTTAGGGTTAACGGGGAATCACTTTCTACAGACTCTCTACTTTGGAGGTGTTCTAACAGTTTTTTTCTCTTTCACACCTTGGAATGACATCGTAGCGAAACACACTTTGGGGAAAAATAATGTGGTCTACATTGTCAAATCCCTGAGGCCAAAACAGGCCGACCTATGGAAGTGGGTAAAGTGGAGGCATTGGTTGACGTGTAAGCTCGAGGAAATCTGCAGTTGCTGGAAATTCAAACAACCACACGCACAAAATGCTGGAGGAACACAGCAGGCCAGGCAACATCTATAGTGAGAAGCGCTGCCGAAGTTTCGGGCCGGGACCCTGGTTGACGTGGTGTAATGACAGGTGAATCACATCCAAAAAATCGCGAGCGTTCCTCGAGGATGAAATGCACATTGTGGAAAGCGACTGTGTTATAAAAGAAGAGTAAATACCTATATTTGAGCCCAGTAAGTTTGTGCTCGCCACAAAGAGTTAACGCATGGGAAAGGGAATCCTGGGGGAAAGTAATCCACGCTGGCCGGGCGCTCCTCTTCATCCTGATACAACCTTCAAGATCGCAACTTTGGGTCATTCACTTCCGCGATGGCTGGACTCCACAGAGTTGTCGCTGCATGTACTCCTGAAAACCTCTATTCCTTTCGTTCCCTTATCACATTAATTTAATAGTCTTTAGTTCCATTGACTCAAAGTTATGGTCCTTTCCCCCGACATGTGATCTTGGTAACTGATATCTGTCCTTCCCAACTCATACTGGTTGAAGTCAAACACTCGCGCAGACCACCAGGTCACAGGCTGTTCCTTCTCATCTGAAAATTGTTTGCTTTCGATCATCAAAAACGAAACAACTCATTGTGTCCACCTGTAGTTGCTTTGATGAAGCCATCCCTGAGAACGGACCTCCATTCCTGCGATCACATGACAAGAACAAAAGCATCTTCTTTGTCTATTTCTATTGCCTTTGCCTCGTTACTGTTCACTGATTTGCGGATCATAGTTTTCTGAACAATATATATGTTCGTCTGTCGATATGCGTGTCTGCACATCTACCTATCTATCCATCTATCTCTCTATCTATCTGTTCTTCTGCCGGTGTGCCTGCCCTCTGTCTGCCAGTTTCTCTATCTGTTTGTCTGTGTAACTATATGTCGTTCATCTACTTCTTCCCAGATATTGTGACTTTGATCAAGCGCATTTCACAAGAGTGCGGACAACGAGAAGACGTTTTGAATATTTAAATTCTTATTTTCTCAATCTTACCGGATTGATATCCACAAGGTGGATACGCTGTGACACGGGAGTGATGTCAGTTCATCATTCAATTGTCACTTCAAGGGTATTTACAGAGGCCGAATGAATTCCATGATCCAGTGGACAGCGAGTCGGCAGAGTGTAATCCCTCACTTGCTTTCCCATTTTTAACTGTATTCATGATACATGGGTTGTTGAACATGGAGTACAACATTGAAGTGAAGGTACACGTGAACTGGCTGAGACAACCAAGCACAGTGAGTGGACAATCAGCTCAAATGAAAACACAAGATCAAGCCCTAATGTGGTGTCTGGACATACAATGTATTAATGTAAAAGAATGAATGCCGTTCTCCCTTATCAGACTGCCTATTATTGCTGTCATGTTTATTCATGGAAAGTCCCTGCATGAACTCCTCGTACTGAGCGCTCAGGGCTCAATCGGAAGAGTTGCATTTTTCCTATTACTGTTTGAGATTTCGCCAATGGATTGTGTTTGTATCGTTTTGTTAATTTTGAGTCTGAGTCTGAGCTAATTACAGACTTTACTCTGCATTTGAGTTCATCCTGTTCCAAACCTCTCTCGTTACGCTCACAAGATCATACGGCACCTGTGTCATCCAATCTCAAGGTCGCTGTGTCGTTCGTCCCACAACCGATATAAAATTTGACCAGGAAGTGGAGGACTTTTAAGTGGAACCTATTCAACAAACTAATAGTGGCCGCGAACGAAGCAACCTTGAATGGCTCCCCGAAATTCTTTTGAAATTTGGTGGAAAATAAAATGCCCGTGAGAAACACAGACTACTGTAAGTCGAATACGCTGCACAGTAAAATTCTGCGGTCAAGATCTAATGTGATAGCTGAAACTGTATGGTCGTAATTTTGCACGTTGCGACATTCCGTCTCCACTAGCAATCCACTAGCAATGATTGTTCTTGTTAATGCACAAACACACACACACACACACACACACACACACACACACACACACACACACACACACTGGAGTCGATATTTAACGCATTTTATTGTTTTTTATTTGTTGGCCTTGAATTACTTTTACACATTCACCAACAATAATATGCTAATTTTGCCATCAAATGCACGTTTTTGTTTTATCGAATCCATAATCACGAAGATTTAACGCACAGTCAAGCTGAGAGTATGTTTTAATCGGATAAGATACACACATTTTCTTGCTCTACCCCGATGCAGCTTCATGGGGTGTAAATAAATATCCCCGAGTCTAAAAATACGTCAGCCACCTTGTCAAACTGAAATGCAATATTAGTAGCACCACGTTTCAATTATAAATTTCTTTTTTATTGACGACGTACTTTATGGTCCAGTCTATTGGAAGACAAAGCGATGTTTTGCAACCGTCTTCCCGAAATATTATTTATGGTTATTTATAATCTATTATATTTATATAATATTTATATTTATTTTAATATTTATTATAATATTATGATGAAGAAAATAGCGTTAGTAATATAAATAAATCCGCTAAAGGACTATAAATACTATAATTATACGGTAGCCACATGTCACCATATGGTGGAAAGGACTAGCCGCATTTTTGCGGGCATACCCAAATAAACCCAGTAACCATAACCGAATCATGTAACGTACGCACCAACAACGCTAAGCGAACGAGTGGAAAATACAACAAAATGTGCAAGTGCAAACATAGTAAATAATAAGAATTATATAGCCCCTCCTCGTGAGCATTGCAATTCTGATAAGAAGTTTACTCGACTAAATTTAAGTGAGAGCACATCCTAGAAAAGACAAAAGTTTCAAAGGTTTCAAAAGCAGAGTATACTTAATGTCGGAGGAATGTGTACAATATACAACCTGAAATTGTTTTTCTTCAGAAGCATCCACGAAAACAGTAGAGTGTCCGAAAGAGTGGATGACAGTTAAATGTTACAACATTCCCCGCAGCTCCACCCTCCCACGCGTAAGCTGCAGCAAAGCAAAGATCCTACCCTACACCACCAGCAATAAAAAAAAAATGATCGCATTCAAACGAGCAACACAACATCAATAAAGACAGAGACTTGCATTGCCCCAAAGACGATTTGATCACCCGGTGTTTCGACAAACCACAGGCTCTCTCTCTCCCTAATAATGGAAAAAGAGTTGGCCCCCAGAATCAAACACTCGCTGATTTATGGTGTTAATAATCTCTTGCTTCACTTTTTCTGCCCAAAGAACTCGGGTCCCTAGGCACACAGCCAACAGACAACTTGCTGCTTTCGATCTTCTGCCGATCAGGAGACACCGATTTCCTGTAGAAGCACCAAACTCGAGTCCGCCCGCTTCCAGAGTTACGAAATCGGGAAGCTCCGAAGGCGCCCTGATCTTCTAGGCCGAGTGGAAGAACGGCCAGTCGTGAGACCCCGATGGCGGGTCCATTCCCGCGAATAATCGAAGTCAGCGTGTAACTCCAGGCCATGATCTTCAAAATAAACCTAAAAGGGAACAAGAGAGGTACTAAAGACAGAAATAGAGCTGCTTCCGAAGATGCAAACAAATGAGTCGCCGTTAAACGCCATTTTCTCCTGAGCTACAGCCCCGTAACTACCACTATTAAAGAAAAAGTGAACCAATGGAAGACATCCCCACGATCTAAGCAAGCTCGATAAATTTAAAAAAAAACATGGACAATCGAAAGCATTACAGGACCCTGTAACCGCTCAACACAATCTGAATTGTTACACAGCCGCAATCAAATGCAAACATCATTCATCCAAATCTGGCTTTAAAATGCAAACCTGGAAATGAAGTCACACCTTACATGCTTGCAATTTCATCCATTTTTAGAGTCAAAATACCACAAATTTTATTATGTCAGATCAACTTATTGGAGATTGGACAATCCATAATAAGAGGTCTGTGCAGTAGTACAGGATAAACAAGCAAGGGCAACTTATTTAATAGATCTTGCCATTCCAAACACACCTAAAATACAGAAATGATTGAGACAGATCCCAAAGAAGAGACCTCGGGGACGCGGATCTCAGTCTAATTTCACAAACAGGCGAGTTTTAACTGTCTCCAAATAACTAGCCTTACACGTGTTATATGTTCCTCCCACCGGTTAGAAAAGGTCAAACTGTCATCGAGATACCCTCACTATATAGCATTGTCATGGCACTGATGGGGCAGTAGTGTGGTTGCGATCTATTTACTAAACACCTCAAGGATGTCGGAACTGTCGGGGGTTGGGACGTATTTGACATCATCAGACGTCACAGTCTCGGTAACTTAATGGAAAGTATTCTAAGAGATGGTATATATAATTATCTGGATAGAGAGGGTCCGATTAGGAACAGTCAACATAGATTTGTGCGTGTAAGATCATGTTTGACAAATCTTATTCAATTTTGTGCCACATTTCTTCATAGGCATTCTACATATTGTGTCAAGAATCCTTCCTGAACACACCTAACGTGGAAGCATTGGAAAGGGTACAGAGGAGATTTACCAGAATGTTGCCTGGTTTAGAGAGTATGGATTATGATCAGAGATTAAGGGAGCTTGGGCTTTACTCTTTGGACAGAAGGAGGATGAGAGGAGACATTATAGAGGTGTACAAGATATAAAGAGGAATAGACAGAGTGAAAAGCCAGCGCCTCTTCCCCAGGGCCCCACTACAGAGTACAAGAGGACATGGCTTTAAGGTAATGGGAGGGAAGTTTAAGGGGGATATTAGAGGATGGGTTTTCACTCCGAGAGTGGTTGGTGCGTGGAATGCACTGCCTGAGTCAGTGGTGGAGGCAGATACACTAGTGAAGTTTAAGAGACTACGAGACAGGAATATGGAGAAATTTATGGTGGGGGGTTATATGGGAGGCAGGGGTTGAGGGTCGGCACAAAATTGTGGGCCGAAGTACTTTAATGTCCTGTGCTAATCTATGTTCTAACAAACTCCACTCCAGGTAAACCCCTGGCTCTAAAGAGATGCCAATCAGTATTTGGGAATTAGAGATCTCCCATCACAACAACTCTGTTCTTCTGACACCTTTCCAGGATCAGTTTCCCTATCTGCTCCTCGAGATCCCTGTGTTACGTACCCGTGACACGTGACAGTGGTGTACTTGTCACGTGACAGGTGTTGAACCTATACTGGACTTGTGGTAATGGTCTTGTGATGGTGGAGTGACGTTATTTTCCCGCCAGTAGAGATCATGTGACACGTTTTTTTTACAGGGTTTAAAAGGAAGACCCCTCCCTGTGAGGATTGGCAGTTCGTGGCTGGATTTACCATGTTGACTTCATGCCACTGCATGATTTAATGTTATGACGCAGTTTAGTTGAAAGATGGAGTTTTATTTAATGCCTAAAGTTTAAAAGGTCATTGCCGGCAGTTTCTTTATAATTCTGCTAGTTAAAAATCAGTGGAGAGTCAAGATCGGAGTTCGGGAGTTAAAAGATCGAGAAAAGTTGATTTCGACGGTGAAACAGTTTCGAACTTGTTTGATCCTCATTCGGAAGGAATTCGTTGACTGTGCTCGTGTTGATCCCTGTGAAATAGCAGAAAGGATTGAGTACAGTGTTGTAAAGGAAAGGTCAGTGCCTTTAAGCCGTTTCATTTTCCATCTTCGTAAATTCTTCGTGGGTATAGTGGTTCGACTGGGATTCGCAACAACACGACGTGAAGGAGAATTTAAATCGTCTTAAAAAGTCTCTCCCTTAAATGTACTGTAAGCATTTGAACTTTTGCAATACTACTTTGAAGAACTGTTTTTGCAACATCGCTTTAAGAACTGTTTAAACTTCATTGCTTTAAGAACTGATAAGCTGATTTCCTGGTACGTGAGTGGTTTGTTTACATTTGGGGGTTTGTTTTTCAGTATTTAATAAACGTGTTATTTGTTATGAAAACCCCTGCCTCTCTCATATATTTATTGTTGCTGAATCCGTAACACCTGTTACTATTGGGCCGCCTATAAAAAAAAACAGTAAAGTTATTGACCCGGTTCAGTATCTACACAATGGAGTAACTAGCGGCGTCACGGGGAATGACAAGATTCATGAAGATTTTCCACATTTCCTTGCACGCGCAATCTGGACTGAGTCTATCACTTTAACGTTTATACAGCCTGACGAAGATGGCACGTTACGTTGTCAGATATTACTGACACCCGTCTCTGAGTTGGCGTATAGTTAATGAACACAAACGTCGCCTTCAAATGGAACACAACCCAGAGGGGTTGCTGTTTATATTGGATGATTTTGATGAATTCAATGACAAAATTGATTTTGTTGACAGCCGAAGAGGCAGAGAACCACAATACAGATACATAGTTCCTGAATTTCGGTGCAAGATGTCTGACAATGTGTACAGTTTAATCCAGGGCATGCTGCTCCCAGGGTGTTCAGTGCTGCTGACAACCCGCTCCACTGGGTTACTAACGACGCTGAACCTGAGTGAAAAGAAACTGGGGAGATTTAGGATTGCAACTGGTGTCGGCATCACTGAGGAACCCAAACTGTAAAATACAGACACTGGTGATAACTACCAGACTTTGGGAGATCGCGTTTACCGTCACTGGGTGTCGACACTGAATACTAATGTGATCAGTAATTGTGTTCCTGATAAACACTGGGGATTTGTACCGTCTCCTCTCTTTCTGTGTCCTTTACCACCACACTCTCTCTTCTCCAGTCCGCACAATGTCGGCTTCACAGATTCTGGTGCCGAGGATCTTGTCTCCGCTCTCAGTACAAACCCATCACCGACGGTGCTGGATCTGGGATCAAACTGGCTGACAGACCGATCTGTCCCCGCTCTCCACCACCTCATACTGACCCTCCGAATCGGATGAGTGTTTGTGTTAATAATGTGATAAAATTTCAGCCGATCCGTGGGTTTTCTGGCAATATTTGTCAATGACTGTTATTGAACCATTAACCCACTGTCCTATTACTGAAGCAGATGTGTAATATGCTTATTTCATTTGTATCATTCCATCTGTTTCAGTCCGCCGTACAATCAGTTCAGTCAGAAATGGAAGAAGGAACTGAGATCTCTGCAGGAACCCAGACCCGGACTGAGAGTGAGATTGTGAACATCCGAATGTGTTAACCGTGGTTTGGGATTGGGGCATTTTGGCCGCGTCCCCGCCGCCCCTTTAAAGCCATCCTCCCCTTTAACGGCCGCGCTCCGGGTTTCATTCCCAACGGTTCCATCGGACCCGGCTCCAGCCGAACGCTGTAACATTGTGGCAGCCCCGCAGTGAGGCTCATTCCTCATCCCCGCATCACTCACGGGGTCAGACACACAGTGAAGCTCATTCGATCTGATCTCCTCAGACACTGAGTGAAACTCCCTGCACGTTCCATTAAGCATTCCGGGGATCACAAACACAATGAAAGTTAAACCCCGTCATCCCGTCATCCGGTCATCATCTCGTCCAACCCGCCCTGGGCCACAGAGTGAAGCTCCCTCCCCACTGTCCCATCACACACACCCGTGGTCAGACACAGAGTACATCTCACTCCACACTGTCCTATCACACTATCACATGTCAGAAACAGTGAAACTACTTCTTCAGCGACGCCATGGATGAAATGATTAACCAATGGATGAACGTGACCTTCTGACGTCATCCCCTCAACCGGAGCAGAGCGGATGTCGACAGGAAGCGTCCAACGCCTGTTTCAATGTTGGAGACCTCCTTCCAGAAACGGAGCGGTTGCTGGTGGTAAAAGGGTGTCTAGTGGTTAGCACAAAAATATCAAAATTACACAATAAAATTCCAACAAATTCAAGACGATTAAAGCAGAGAATGCCGAGGAAAACACATAAGCTATCCAACACATTACGGAGTCCCGCAACAGTTTAATTCAGTCTGATTTCTTACACAGGCAGAAAACAGCGTTAAGAGTTATTCACCAAAACCGTGCTTTACAATACAAACGCATGATACAAAAGGCACCATACATTAGTATAAATACAGTTTCAGAGGCCGAGTCCTACAATTATAATACGACTGATCGTTCATTGCAGATAGAGCAGTACCCGATACCCGTCTGGATATAATATTGCAGGGTAAACCAGTAAAATCAACCTATAAAGAGGCATGGATATCCAAAACACGCAGAGCACCAGAGAAATCAGTAAGGGAAAGTCATCTGAACTATGCTGGCGTGAAAGAGGGAAATGAAAGATTCTGGAAATGAAAGATACAACTATTCCAGATAACACACCACTTACAGAAAATCGAAAAGCCAAGATACCCGAAATATGCTGACTTGAAAGAGGAAATAGAAAGTCCATGGTACACGAACAGGGTAATCAATGTCCCAATATGAATATCTACAACTGGTGTTATCCCTAAGTCACCACGCAATGACATTAACCTATTACCCGGCAAAATCTATGTAAATCTCCCGAAAGCCGCAATGCTAATCACCGCCAGAATAGTCCGAAAGTTGCTAGCAATTGAGAAATGATTGCGCTCTCCCATGTCCATACCTCAGGCTTTACCAGTTTTAGCTGAGAAATGTGATCATAAACTTGCGACTGTACAGGGGTGAATGCAGAGGAGATTCGACATGCAGTTTCCTCGTGTGGAAATTTAATCAAACTCGTCAGGTGAGATGACATCCTTTCCCTGGAGCAGAGTGGGCATCTGGGTTTTCCATAGGAATTTGCACAATTATAATCAGAATGCACGATTTCTGCGGTGTTAAATATTTCTCCACAACAGGGTTTCCTAAGGCGAAGGACAAGTGTACGGTTTACTGTAGGTTCGTGCGGACTGTCTAAAAGGGGTTTGGCTGTAACGGGAGCGGGAGTGTGGTGAAGAAAATGCTCGAATGAGGTGAGTAATTGTTAGGAGGTGGAGGTCGCGGGCTGCGGATGCCGAAGAGTCTGTTCCCGTGTTGTGTCTATCTCGGGCTATAAAACAGATTATTTCTCACCTCTACCACTTTCTCCGGTGACAGTCAGTTCAATAGTAACAAGATGAAAACACTGCGACCGACTGTGAGAAGATCTTAGATATTCTGTTCATTAATTTATTGAATAATTGACGTGAGCGGATATTTCGCTGCGCTGATGAACTGCTCTCTGAACTTGGACTGAGTTACACCATAAATAAACGTGTTTGTGCAGCAACTTAATATCATCAGCATGTATCCAGACTGTTGAAATATGTATTCCGAATCGTTGTAACTCTTTGGATGCAATCCGGCGATACTGTAATAAAGGAATTCGGCAACGAATACGGACCACAGGATGATGAAGCTTCCGGAGATGGTGAGAAGTAAGATCACAGACCTCCTCCTGCTCTCCATCTCCGGGTCACTGCGGTTCTCCGCCTTGCTCTGACCCCTCAGCCCCTTACGGACGCGACTAGTCACCAAAATATGTCTGACTGTCAAAGCGTTGAGCAGTAGTATTAACACGAACGGGAGTAATGGAGTTAGAACTGTGGTAAACCAGTGATATCCCACCCACCCGGGATCCGTATAGTAGCCCGGCTTTATAATACAGTCCCAGGGTATATTGTCAATCACTTTCACAGAGTGATATATGAAGAAGAACGGCACATTAGTAAAGCAGAGCAGAACGGCGGTTGTTGTGAGAACCACAGCCGCAGTTTTCCCAGTGCAATAATTTGCTTTCCGTTTCTGACAACAGATGGCGACAAACCGATCAAATGTAAACATGACAGTGAACCAGACAGAACAGTCAGTGGCTGCCTCTGCCAGTGCAGAGATCACACTGCACACGGGGGTGATATCCAGGAAAGTCCCGGGGATGTAATAATAACTGATACGCCACAATATGACATTAAACACGATGGTTAGTAGATCCCCCGTCGCCATGCCCACCAGGTAGCGAGTGGTGCAGGTGGAGAGGCCGCACTTTCCCCGGGACAGGATCGCAATCGCCACTAAATTCACTGGGGGAACAGCAAACAGAATGAGTGAATTACTGTCTCACCGATCAGTGGGTCTCAGGGCAGAGACAAGCTGGAAATTGAAAACAATCAAACTGTGCAGACAACACAATTCTGGGGGTTTAAAAGGAGTAATGCGGGAATATCAGATCCCTCTCACGAATACATGCGGAGTGAACGGAGAAGGTACTCGATACTGGAAAAGGAACAGATTTTGGGAAGGAGGCGTTATCAACAAATCGCCGAGAGCGCTTGAGAGCAATCAGTATAAATCTCCCCCCGTCAGGTTTTGGACAGATGTGTAAAACCTGGGTACCTCGGCAACTTTCTCAGCGATGCTGATTACCACGTTCTTGTCACCTATGTCCTGGCACTCTCACTGTGCAGCGAAGACCCGCTCCCTCCACCTCTGTCCATCTACAAAGCTCAAAGCAAATTCAGTTCCACCGTTCCAATGCCTGCGTCTCCTTCTTGACTCCCCGTTTATCACCCGCACACAGCATCCGCCGCACCTCCGCTTGGATGGCTTCTTTTAAATGCCGCAACTACCCTTGGCCGGGGTTCCTTGCACGCTCTCAACGAATCGGGTCAGAAAATTCAAGTTTCGTTTTTGAGGTTTATGCTTCACCCGCTGAACTTTAAAGAAGAAGTCAGTGAATGTTGTTGTGAGACACTCACAGGCTCATCTCTCGGATTCATGATTGTTATTGTTGATCTTGTCCATTCCGAGGATCCATGGATTTTGTCACCATAGACCAATGTTATACTGTCAATGGGCTGCTCTGTTTCACTTTGGGAATTGTGTCGGTTATAGATCTCGCAATAGAAATATAAAATAAAGAATAAGATGTTTGTACGTTCCTGTAACATAGCGAAAAACCTTAAACTAATATCATAGTCAGGCTTACGGAGATATTTTATGCACGTAAACGTTTAATCAATTTTACTGCAAAACGCACAATATTATGGAGGAACCAAACAGTTTAGAAGGCATCTTTGGAAATTATTAATCTGTCGACCTGTCTGGCCAAGACCTTTCTTCAAATTAATTAACACTTGGTCGGACCTCACCTCCATCAACAGAAGCGAGATTTCCCAGTGGCAAACAATTTTCTTTCCGATCCCCGTTCACGGCACGATATGTTGACCCATGGGGTGCTCTCGTGCCACAGGGAGGCTACTCTCAGGCCGGGTGCTACACCTCGAATTCCGTCCAGGTAGCCTGCAATCTCATGGCAAGAACATCGATTTCCGTTGAGTTCCGGTATTTTCCCCTCTTTCCTTTCCCCTCTTCGGCCTCTTATCTCTCCGTCTGATCTGCCTATCGCCTCCCCATGACGTCCCTCTTCCTTCCCTTTTCCTTGGATCCACTCTCCTCTCCTATCAGCTTCCTTCTTCTGCAAACCTTTTCCTTATTCACCTATCATCACCCAGACTGTTATTACGCCAACCTGGCAACACCCATTCCCTTCTAGCTTATCCATCCTCTCCCCGAGGTTCTTATTCTGCCATCTTCCTCCTTCCTTTCTACCCCCTGATGAAGGGTCTTGGCCCGAAACGTCGCCTGTTTGTTCATTTGCATCGATGCTGCCTGACCTGCGGAGATCTACCAGACTGCGTTGTGTCTGTGAATACAATTGATATACATGCAGTCGTTCGTGTAGTAAACCAGCAGCCACCAAGGTTCTCACAGGTATGAAGCAAAGTAATTCAACCATGAACTACACATGACCCTCGAATTTGTGTATATGTTTAAACCGACATAGCAACTGCATTCATTACATTTGTAACAACAATTGTTTGGCACATGCGCTAAATTGCTAGCGTTGCTGATAGTGTTGTAGACAATGGTATTTGCCTATTTGACACTTCCATTGTAAACACAACACAAAACTGTTTATTCTGTTTTTATGTTCCTAATATGCCACCTCCGTTTACTTATGTATTGAATGGTCCGAACAGAATGGCTCATGAGAAGAGCCCTTCACTCTCTCTATATACTCGATGCAATAAATATCTAATATGTCGTCGGTTGTGGGATTAAATTAGTCATTTTGTCAGCTGGTCTGCGAAGGGCAGACAGGGGTCAACACTGAGGTACGATGTTACCTTCCATGTGTGAGTATGGCTGGGATATTCACAAAGAGTGACGGGGTTCTCGGGAGTGCTGATGTGGACACGAAGAAAGAAATGGAAGTCCAAACATCAATAAAGGTATGGAAGCAGATTGACAATGGGGCATCCAATACGTTCTGAACAGATGCCGTCACCGACGGGAAAAGTCATGGTGCAGTAATATATAATAGTAGTCTGATTTTCTGCTCCCCGTGAGTGATGGACGTGATTGCTGTGGAGCCCTGCACAACTGTTTCACCAGGAAATTCCCGAGCATAGAACATTTCCGATATCAGCCGAGAATCTGTCATTCTCTCCTTGAAACCCAGGACCAGGAGGTGCTTCACACAGAAGCGAAACAATTATTAGCGACATACAGTTGCTTGCAAAAGTTTGGGGGAACCCCTGATCAAAATTTATGTTATTGTGAATAGTTAAGTGAAGAAAAGTTTAAATGATCTCCAGAAGTCATAAAGTTAAAGATGAATATTTTTCAACATTTTAAGCAAGTTCAGTATATTATTTTTGTATGTACCCGCCACGAAATGTCAACGCATGGGAAAGGTAATACTGGGGGAAAGTAATCCACGCTGGCCGGGCACTCCTCGTCATCCTGATATAACCTTGAAGATCCCAACTTTGGGTCATTCACTTCCGCGATGGATGGTCTCCACAGAGTTGTCGCGGTATGTACTCCTGAAAACCTCTATTCCTATCTATCTCGTATCATATTAATCTAATAGCTTTCAATTTCGTTCAATCAAACATAATGGCCCTTTCCCCCGACATCTGATCTTGGTAACTGAATTTGTCCTTCCCAACTCAGATTGGCTCAAGCCAGACACTCGGCGCAGACCAACAGGTCACAGGCTGTTCCTTCTCATCTGAAAATGGTTTGCTTTCGATCATCAAAAACAAAACAACTCATTGTGTCCACCTGTAGTTGCTTTGATGAAGCCATCCCTGAGAACGGACCTCCATTCCTGCGATCACATGACAAGAACAACAGCATCTTCTTTGTCTATTTCCATTGCCTTTGCCTCGTTTCCGTTCACTGATTTGCAGATTATAGTTTTCTGAGCAACATATATGTTCGTCTGTCGATATGTGTGTCTGCACATCTACCTATCCATCCATCTATCTCTCTAACTATCTGGCCGTCTGCTGGTGCGCCTGTCCTCTGCCTGCCAGTTTCTCTGTCTGTCTGTCTGTGTAACTGTATAACGTTTATCTACTTCTTCCCAGATATTGTGACTTTGATCAAGCGCATTTCACAAGAGTGTGGACAATGAAAAGCCGTTTTGAATATTTAAATACTTATTTTCTCAATCTTACCGGATTCATATCTATAAGGTAGATACGCTGTGACATGGGAGTGACGTCAGTTCATAATTCAATTGTCACTTCAAGGGTATTTACAAAGGCCGACTGAAGATCATGATCCAGTAGACAGCGAGTCGGCAGAGTGTAATACCTCACTTGCTGTCCCAGTTTTAACTGTATTGATGATATATGGTTTGTTGGACATGGAGTACAACAATGAAGTGAAGGTTCACGTGAACTGGCTGTGAAAATGAAGCACAGTGAGTGGACAATCAGCTCAAATGAATATACAAGTTCTCAGTCCTAATGTGCTGTCTGGACATACAACGTAATAATGTAAAAGAATGAATGCCGTTCTCCCTTATCAGACTGCCTATTATTGCTGACATATTTATTCATGGAAAGTCCTTGCATGAAGTCCTCGTACTGAGCGTTCCAAGCGCGGTATCTCCAAGGAGAGAGGTAGTGTAATTGAAGTGCGTACCTAAACTTCTTTCCGAAGGTTTTAGTTACTATTCGATTTCAAGGTCAGATTCTGAAACCAAGATCTCGCACCCCAGCAAACATTCATCTGTTTTATTTTACTGCTTCGGGGACAAACCATTGCTATGACCAGAACATTGTTACACGGTTTGGAAAGTGTGCAGTACTTTAAATGTTTTTTTTTTATCTGTAACATGCATGTCGAACAATGACAAAAGATAACACACAAGTAAACGCTACTAGGCAGTCACCTCTGACTGGGAGTGTTCCGAAGTAAAATGTTCTGACTGAACGGCGTTGGGAGTTCCTGTCTTTATTGTTACCACTTTTGACAGTGTTGTAACTTGAAACAATGACGATTCAACTATGTTGAAGCTCTAAAACGTTTCGATGTAAATGTGGTACATTTAGTATTTAGCACATTTATGGATTATATTCAGTAATACGGTTAATTTCGGTCTATTTCATCGTCATATTAACAAAGATTTGAAAAACAAAATTTACAGAGTGACCCATTTCAGTACTGGCGCAGCTGCGTACCCGCGCATCTGAGAAGGAACAGCGCTGACACCGAGAAACATATATCAGAATTTGTGACTGGAAAAACTTGGGAATTGTCAAAGACTAGAAAATGGACCGTCCTTTAATTGAACAGCGCTGGGAGGGGAAAACAGAAAAGGAAAAGTTGAGTTTACCTTTCAGAAAGATGGAAGAGAAATATTTGGTGGAAATTGGTAAATTTGCAACTGGGCGCTCAGCCGCTGGAAGATGCGTGCGGGAGTGTCTGAGGAGCCACAAGAATCTCTGGATAACAGCCGTGGCGGCGCATCGTTTATCCTGAAATTGAATCCTACCGCACGGCACTGTCTTTAGACGAGTCTCTTTCACTCTTCCCTAACAAGCCGGCCTCGGTGACAAAGCACACGACACTACTGAGTTCCTGTCAATCTTCATTTGTTTCACAAATGTCCTTCAGCGATGGAGAATATTCGCCTTGATCTGGATTTTATGTGACTGGAGACACAAGAATGCTGTGGATTGTTACGTTAATCATCCGATCAGGAAAATTAGAGAGAAGGTAATAATATCAGAATTGTCTGTGATGCTCACTTCCCGTGAACCTGAACCAGAAAAGGGAACAGAATTTCACAAGTTGAAATCTAAGCTATTTACTGCCAGTTTAAACTGTATTCTACTGCTCACGTGACAGGGTTGGAAGGAATGCGGTTCTCTCATGACGGGAGGTTTCGATAGACATGGACTGTGTGTGTTACGTCCGTGCAGCTCGAAGTCTCACGTCACAACTGAGAAGACTACGGGCAGTTCCAGTGACAAGTCTGCATGAGCCAAGTTAAAATATTAACACGGCAGGAGATTGAGAGGAACGAGACGGCATTTTTGGGATTTTTAATAAACACCGATTAAAATCACATCAGCAGTAGCTCAGAGCGGCGAGATTTCTGTGCTTTCGTATAAGTAATCGAAAGGCACTTACCCGGGATACCGACAATTACAATCGCTGTGTAACAATTAGCACACTCTTCCAGCATTGTTAGTCCAAGGCTGTTAGTACTTGCAATTCTGTTCGGAATATTCACAATTTCTAAATATCTTAAAAGTTGTAAGTAGCCACTAAGTCAATTCAAACAGATATAACAATGCTCAGAGAGCAAATTTCTTTCACACCTGCAGAGTAAAACTCTTCACGGATCACACGTTGTTGAGAGTTCATCGTGTCTGGATGTTTCCACCCTCAATCGAGCTGAAACACAGAATGGCGTACTTTTATAGAATAATCGGTTACTAATGATGAAAACAAATTGTACATTATTACTATTTACTACTAATAATTACTACTAATTAGCAATTATTTTTCTGTTTTAGCGATCCGTAATGCCAATGGGGAAATTACACGCCTTATTTCATGTAACTGAAAACAACACCAGTCTTGAAGCCTCAAGAGACGGCTAACGCTGGGACTACATCACCTTTTCCCAGTAACTCGTTTTATTGTACACGTTCAATACAGCAAAATAATACAGAAAGACATGGCAGAAGTAAAGGCAAACAAATGAGGTAAAAGTAAATGTCACTTTTGCCCAGTAACAAGCCTTATTGCATTTCGTTGTAGCTGTCGTCCCTTTCATCGGTGAAGACACAGTGGATGTAGGAACTATTTCCAGCGTCACCTCTCTGTGGGAGAGAGGACGATGTTGTGCAGTGGTGCATTGGAGCCACCCGGTGGTCCGTGTGTCCGTATGTGTTGCTATTGTAGTGGCTGTGAAGCTGGTATTGTGGCGGTGAAAAGTACTCGGGGTGAGCCATCATATTACTCATCATTGCAGATCCCTCTGCAACAGAGTTAGTCAGCTTTTCAATGTTCCTCATCGGTCGGGTCAGACTATCCGTGAACTCCCTGTCAGGTGCCTCCATACGCTCCAGTGTTTGCTTTTTTTAAGTCCTCCTGGGCGAGAGCCAACAGCTGTCCATCGTTTGCAATTTCCTTTTAGGTTTTTCTAGTCGGACCAAAGCGCACCAAATCCTTCACGGCGAGGTTCGACACCAAACATGTCGCTTGATTTCGGTAAATGTGGCCTGCGCATGCCCAGTAGGAGGAGATTCGCCTGAATAACCATTTTAATGTGGACGGAGGTACTTTCAAAAACGCCTGGTGTGGACGCCTATCGTTTTTACGCGAAACCGGCGTTTTCAATATTATCCAGTATAATGTGGACGTCGCCTATGAGTCACTTACATTCCTCCGGTGACTTTTTCCTGGATATGATACATTAACATTAATGTTTTGCATTTTTTGGCGCAAACCCTCACTATTTGCGCTGTTACCGAGTCAGTCACAAACACAGATGTTGACAAGTATGCGGCGCAAAATGCAAAACAATGAACCGAGCATTACAAACATTGTCCGCTGCTGTACCAGAGAGAGAGAAAAATAGTAAGCATTGTATCAAAATCGGTGTAAATGCAAGTAAGAACCAGTAAAGATAATACAGAGTCACCAAGTTGGATTTCAGAAGGAAATTGATTCGGGGGAAAAGTGCGTATAAAGCTGCTGAAGTTACGCATGTGAGTGTGTACCTCTAATATATCTTATAACGTATCCGAATAAAATTTCCCACTGGTTCTGTGGATTTTGAAACGGTGAAGTAACGGACAAAGCCGATGATGAATCCACACGAGGAACAGTGAGATGCTGAACTTCTGTGGCGCGCAATTCGCTGTAGGAATACAATGGGCTGATAAGGCTGCCATTCACTGCCCTGTGGGTTACGAGCACAACCATGCACAAGTTTCTCCCTGGTGGGAATACCGGCATAATATAACAAAATAATTCCGGCCATGTACAGATTCCAAACGGATTCTTCTCATGGTTGAAAGTAAAAATGCCCGTGTTCTTGGCATTACCTTCGCAGTGCCCTGCAGAAATAAATGCAGGACCGAAAAGAAGGACCACACTATCACATGAAGCCATATTAAACGCCATTATTAGCAGGCGCGCGCACACACACACACACACACACACACACACACACACACACACACACACACACACACACACACACACACAGACACACACAGACACACACAAACACACACACAACCCCGCGCGCGCGCGCGTAGGCATATAAGTACCAGAACATGGATGAAATTCTTTGTCGATCTCCCAGTTCATGCCTTTCTCCTCCCTGTCAGAACGCGTTCAACACGATATTTCACGGTGCAGTCAGATTAGATTAGAGGATTGAAGAAACAAAAGCGACATTGAAACAGCTGCAAGGCCATTTTGTAGAAACAAGGATTATTCGCGGCAGAATTAAAGAAGAAGAACAATAAATTGGGAGAACAGAGTAATGGGATTGGGCATGCAGTTGAGTACAAGGTAAAAATGAAGAGAAGCTAGGATTCACTCTATATCTGTCAATCTCTGCTACAGTGTGAGAGTGTGGGTTTCATTCTGTATCTGTCAATCTCTGCCACAGTGTGAGAGTGTGGGTTTCATTCTGTATCTGTCAGTCCCTGTTACAATGTGAGAGTGTGGGTTTCATTCTGTATCTGTCAGTCTCTGTTAAAGTGTGAGTGTATGGGTTCCATAATGTATCTGTCAGTCTCTGCTACAGTGTGAGAGTGTGGGTTTCATTTTGAATCTGTCAGTCTTGTCACAGTGTGGGTTTCATTTTTTTATTTGTCTGCCTCAGCTTCACCATGATCTTGGTAACTGATATTCTCCTTCCCAACTCAGATTGGTTCAAGCCAAACACTCGGCGCAGACCACCAAGTCGCAGGGTGTTCCTTCTCATCTGAAAATGGTTTGCTTTCGAACATCAAAAACAAAACAACTCATTGTGTCCACCTGTAGTTGCTTTGATGAAGCCATCCCTGAGAACGGACCTCCATTCCTGCGATCACATGGCAAGAACAACAGCATCTTCTTTGTCTATTTCCATTGCCATTGCCTCGTTTCTGTCAATTGATTTGCAGATTATGGTTTTCTGAACAACATATATGTTCCTCTGTCGATATGCGTCCCTGCACATCTACCTATCTATCCATCTATCTATCTATCTATCTATCTGGCCATCTGCCGGGGTGCCTGTCCTCTGCCTGCCTGTTTCTCTGTCTCTGTCTTTGTAACTATATATCGTTCATCTACTTCTTCCCAGATATTGTGACTTTGACCAAGCCCACTTCGCAAGCAGATGGACAATGAGAAGCCGTTTTGAATATTTAAATACTTCTTTTCTCAATTTTTCCGGATTGATATCCATAAGGTAGATAAGCTGTGACATGGGAGTGATGTCAGATCATCATTCAATTGACACTTCAAGGGTATTTACAAAGACCGACTGAATTTCATGATCCAGTAGACAGCGAGTCGGCAGAGTGCAATCACTCACTTGCTGTCACAGTTTTAATTGTATTGATGATATATGGTTTGATGGACATGGAGTACACCAATGAAGTGAAGATTCACGTGAACTGGCTGAGAAAATGAAGCACAGTGAGTGGACAATCAGCTCAAATGAATATACAAGTTCTCAGTCCTAATGTGCTGTCTGGACATACAACGTAATAATGTAAAAGAATGAATGCCGTTCTCCCTTATCAGACTGCCTATTATTGCTGACATATTTATTCATGGAAAGTCCTTGCATGAAGTCCTCGTACTGAGCGCTCAGGGCTGAATCGGAAGAGTTGCATTTTTTGTATTACTGTTTGGGATTTCACCAATCGTTTTGTTAATTTTGAGTCTGAGTCTGAGCTAATTCTAGACTTTACTCTGCACTTGAGTTCATCCTTATCCAAAACTCTCTCGTTACGTTCACAAGATCATACGGCTCCTGTGTCATCCAATCTCAAGGTCGCTGTGTCGTTCTTTCCAAAACCAATATAAAATTTGACCAGGAAGTGGAGGACTTTTAAGCGGAACCTAATCAGCAAACTACTAGTGGCCGCGAACAAAAGCAACCTGGAATGGTTCACCGGAAGTCTTCTGAATTTTGGAGAAAATAAAATGCCCGTGAGAAAAGCAGACTACGGCAAGTCAAATAGGCTGCAGAATTAAAATTCTGAGGTCAAGATCTAATGTGATAGCTGAAACTATATGGTCGTAATTTTGCACGTTGCGACATCCCATCTCCACTAGCTATGATTATCCTTGTTAATACACAAACACAAACACAAACACACACACACACACACACACACACACACACACACACACACACACACACACACACACACACACACACAAACTCACGCAGTAGTAGATATTTAATGCATTTTTAGTTTTTATTGATTGTTGGACTTGAATTATTTTTACACATTCAGCAACCATATGCTAATCTTGCCATCAAATGCATGTGTTTGTTTAATCTAATCCATTATCACGAAGACTTAACGCACGGTCACGCTAAGATTCTGTTTTAATCGGATATAAAATATAGAAATTCTTTTGCTCTACACCGATGCAGCTTCATGGGGAGTAAATAAATATCCCCGAGACTAAAAATACGTCAGTCACCTTGTCAAACTGAAATGCAATATTTACATTATTAGCACCACGTTTCAATTGTAAATTTCTTTTTTAATGACGACTTGCTTTATGGTACAGTCTATTGGAAGACACAGCGATGTTTTGCAATCATCTTCCCTAAATATTATTTACGGTATATTTATAATCGAGTATATTCATATAATATTTATATTTATTTAAATATTCATTGTAATATTATAATGTCATATAATTATAGTATTTATAGTCCTTTAGCGTTTTATTTAAATTATTAATGCTATTTGCTTCATCTCTGAGACTAATCAATCCCGGAAAATCTGCAGGTGGTTGTGAATGACAGGATTATGGACACTTAATTATGGAAATTTGTTTGACGTATGAGTACGATTGGCATCTCAGGCTTACGGAGTCCGAATGCGCTGCTCAAGAGGAAATTAAGTGAGGAAGAGTGTTGTACCACCGACTGCGGCGATCATGACAGTAGTTGACAGGAAAGATTTCACTTTAAAGGCGACGAACAGCTGGTCCTCTCGGATCAATTTAAACAGGGATGATCATATTCAGAGTTCAAAGTAAATTTATTACGAAAGTAGCCACATGTCACCATATAGGTGGAAAGGACTAGCCACATTTTTGCGGGCATACTCAAATAAACCCAGTAACCATAACCGAATCATGTAATGTACGCACCAACAACGCTAAGCGAACGAGTGCAAAATACAACAAAATGTGCAAATACAAACATAGTAAATAGTAAGAATAATATAGGCCCTCTTTGAGAGCATTGCAATTCTGTTAAGAAGAGTAAGGTACCAAATTTAAGTGACAGCACATCCGAGAAAAGTCAAATTTTCAAAGGTTTCAAAGGCACAATATACTTAATGTCGGAGGAATGTGTACAGTATACATCCTGAAATTGTTTTTTTTTCTGAAACATCCACGATAACAGTAGAGTGTCCCAAAGAGTGAGTGACAGTTAAATGTTACAACATTCCCCGCAGCTCCTCCCTCCCACGCGTCAGCAGCAGCAAAGCAAAGATTCCACCCTACTCCACCAGCCAAAAAAAAAATGATCGCCCCCCCAGCTAGCATTCAAACGTGCAGCGAAACATCAATAAAGACACAGACTTGCAGTACCCCAAAGACTATTTGTTCACCCGGTGTTTCGACATACCACTGGCTCTCTCTCTCTCCCTAATAAGGGAGTAAGAGTTGGCCCCGAGACTCAAACACTCGCTGATTTATGGTGTTAATAATCTGTTGCTTCACTTTTTCTGCCCAGGGAACTCGGGTCTCTAGGCACACAGCCAACAGCCAACTTGCTGCTTTCGATCTTCTGCCTATCAGGAGACACCGATTTCCTGTAGAAGCACCAAACTCGAGTCCGCCCGCTTCCAGGGCCACGAAATCCGGAAGCTCCGAGGGCGCCATAATCTTCTCGGCCGAGTGGAAGAACGGCCAGTCGTGAGACCATTCCCGCGAATAATCGAAGTCAGCGTGAAACGCCAGGCCAAGATATTCAAAATAAACCTAAAAGGGAACAAGAGAGATATTAAAGACAGGAATAGAGCTGTTTCCGAAGATGCAAGCAAATGAGTCGCCGTTAGTCGCCATTTTCTCCTAAGCTACAGCCCCGTAATTACCACTATTAAAGAAAAAGTGAACCAATGGGACAACATGGTCCTTCATGGAAAACATCCCCACGATGTAAGGAAGTTCGATAAATTTAAAAAATGCAAAGAAAAAGAAAAATAGACAATCGAAAGCATTACAGGACCCTGGAACCGCTCAGCACAATCTGAATAGTTACACAGCCACAATCAAATGCAAACATCGTTCATCTAAATCTGGCTTTAAAATGCCAACCTGTAAATGAAGTCACACCTTACATGCATACAATTTGATCCGTTTTTCGAGTCAAAATACCACAAATTATATTATGTCAGATCAACTTGCTGCAGACTAGACAATCAATAATAACAGGTCGGTGCAGAAGCACAGGATAAACAAGCAAGGGCAACTTATTTAATAGATCTAGCCATTCCAAACACGCATAGAATACAGAAATCAATAAGTGACAAATCCCAAAGAAGACACCTCTGGGTCGCGGATCTCAGTCTAATTTCACAAACTGGCGAGTTTTAACAGTCTCCGAATAACCAGCCTTACACGTGTTGTATGGTCCTCACACCGGTTAGAAAAGATCAAACTGTCATCCAGATATCCTCAGTGTATAGCATTGTCATGGCACCGATGGGGCAGTAGTGTGGTTGCAATCTATTTAATAAACTCCTCAAGGAAGTCGGAACACTTGGGGGTGGGGACGTATTTGACATCATCAGACGTCACAGTCTCAGTAAATTAATGGAATGTATTCTTAGAGATGGTATATATAATTATCTGGATAGAGAGTTTCTGATTAGGAGCATTTAACATAGATTTGTGAGTGGAAGGTCATGTTTGACAAATCTTATTCAATTTTTTGCCACATTTCTTCATAGGCCTTCTACACATTGTGTCAAGAATCCTTCCTGAACACACCTAACGTGGAAGCATTGGAAAGGGTACAAAGGAGATTTACCAGAATGCTGCCAGGTTTAGAGAGTATGGATTATGCTCAGAGATTAAAGGAGCTAGGGCTTTACTCTTTGGACAGAAGGAGGATGAGAGGAGACATTATAGAGGTGTCCAAGATATAAAGAGGAATAGACAGAGTGAACAGCCAGCGCCTCTTCCCCAGGACCCCACTGCAGAGTACAAGAGGACATGGCTTTAAGGTAACGGGAGGGAAGTTCAAGGGGGATATTAGAGGAAGGTTTTTCACTCAGAGAGTGGTTGGTGCGTGAAATGCACTGCCTGAGTCGGTCGTGGAGGCAGATACACTAGTGAAGTTTAAAAGACTACTAGACAGGTATATGGAGGAATTTATGGTGGGGGGTTATCCGGGAGGCAGGCGTTGAGGGTCGGCACGAAATTATGGGCCGAAGTACTTTAATGTCCTGTACTATTCTAAGTTCTCTGTTCTAAAAAACTCCACTCCAGGTGCACCCCTAGCTCTAAAGAGATGCCAATCGATATTTCGGAAATTAAGAACTCCCATCACAACCACTCTGTTCTTCTTGCAACTTTCCAGGATCGGTTTCCCTATCTGCCCCTCGATATCCCTGTTACCGCAATGTAAAAAACTCCCAGTAAAGTTATTGACCCGCTTCAGTATCTACTGAACGGAGTAACTAGCGGCGTCACGGGGAATGACAAGCTTCATGAAGATTTTGTACATTTTCTTGCACACGCAGTCTGGACTGAGTCTGTCACTTTAACGTTTATACAGACTGACGGTGTTGGCACGTTATGTTGTCAGATATTACTGACATCTGTCTCAGAGTCGGCGTATAGTGAATGAACACACCCGTAGCCTACAAATAAAACAAAACCCAGAAGTGTTGCTGTTTATATTGGATGGTTTTGATGAATTCAATTACAAAAGTAATTTCGCTGACAGCCGGAGAGACAGAGAACCCTAATACAGATGCACAGATCCTGAATTCCGGTGCAAGGTGTCTGACATTGTGTACAGTTTAATCCAGATCAAGCTGCTCCCAGGGTGTTCAGTGCTGGTGACCACCCGTCCCACTGAATTACTGACGACGCTGAACCTGAGTGAAATAAACTGGGAGATTCAGGATTGAAACTGGTGTCTGCGTCTCTGAGGAACCCGGACACTACAGACACTGGTGTTAAGTACCAGACTGGGAGATCACGTTTACAGTCACTGGGTGTCTGACACTGAATATTTATGTGAACAGTAATTGTGTTACTGATAAACACTGGGGATTTGTACCGTTTCCTGCCTCTCTGTGTCCTTCACCCTCACTCTCTCTCATCTCCAGGCTGAACGATGTCCGTCTCACAGATTCTGGTGCCGAGGATCTCGTCTCCACTCTCAGTACAAACCTATCACTGACGGTGCTGAATCTGGGATAAAACTGGCTAACAGACCGATGTTTCCCCCCTCTCCAGCGCCTCATACTGACCCTCCCGATCGGATGAGCGTTTGTGTTAATAATGTGATAAAATTTCAGCCGATCCGTGGGTTTTCTGGCAATATTTGTCAATGAGTGTTATTGAAACATTAACCCACTGTCCTGTTACTGACACAGTTGTGTAATCTGCTTATTTTATCTGTATCCGTCCATCTGTTTCAATCTGCAGTACAATCTGTTCAGTCAGAAATGGAAGAAGGAACTGAGATCTCTGCAGGAACCCAGACCCGGACTGAGAGTGAGATTGTGAACATCTGAATGTGTGAACCGTGGTTTGGTATTGGGACAATTTGGCCGCTTCCCCGCCGTCCCCTTTAAAACCATCCTCCCCTTTAACGGCCGCGCTCCGGGTTTCATTCCCAACTGTTCCATTGGACTCCAGATCCAGCCGAAAGCTGTGACATTAAGGCAGCCCCGCAGTGAGGCTCAATCCTTATTCTCGCATCACTCACGGGGTCAGACACAGAGTGCAGCTCATTCGACCTCGTCTCCTCTGAGTGAAACTCCCTGCACGTTCCATTAACCATTCCGGGGATCATAACCACAATGAATGTCGGTCCGCATCATCCCATCAAACCCGCCCGGGGACTGACAGAAAGTGAAGCTCCCTCCGCACCATCCCATCCCACACTCCTTGTTTTCGAACCAGAGAGCAGATCTATCCGCATCGTCCATCACACATTCCTCGGGGTCAGTCGCAGAGTGAAATTCCGTATACACCGACCAATCACTCACATCCGGGGTCACACACTAAGTGACGCCTGTTCCGCATCCTCGCATCAAACAATCCCGGGTTCAGATACAGGGTGAAGCTCCCTTCCCACCTTCCCATCACACTCCCGTTGTCAAACACTAAGTGAAGCTCCCTCCACAGCGTCCCATCACACACCCCAAGGGTCAGACACAGAGTAATGTTCCCACGCCACCTTCCCATCACACACTTCCGGGGACAGACACAGGGTGAGGCTCACTCCCCACCGTCCCATCACACACCTCAAGGGTCAGACACAGAGTGAAACCCCCACCCCACCGTCCCATCACACAATTCCGGGGTCAGACACAGGCTGAATCTACCTCCCCACTGTCCCATCACACACTTCCGGGGTCGGACAAAGGGTGAAGCTCACTCCACACAGTCCCGTCACACACTCCACATGTCAGAAACAGTGAAGCTACTTCTACAGCGTCGCCATGGATGAAATGATAATCCAATGGGTGAACATGACCTTCTATCGGCATCCCCTCAATCGGAGCAGAGCAGATGTCGACAGGAAGCGTACAACTCCTGTTTCAATGTTGGAGACCACCTTCCAGAAACGGAGTGGTTGCTGGTGGTAAAAGGGTGTCAGGTGGTTAGCACAAAAGTATCAAAATTACACAATAAAAGTTCAACAAATTCAAGACAATAAATGCAGAAAATACCGAGGAAAACACAGAAGCTATCCAACACATTACTGAATCCTGCAAAAGTTTAATTCACTCTGATTTCTTACACAGACAGAAAGCAGTGGTAAGAGTTATTCGCCAAAACCGTGCTTTACAATACAAACGCATGATACTCAAGATAACATACATTAGTATAAATACAGTTTCAGAAGCGGAGTCCTACAATTATATTATGACTGACCGTTCATTGCAGATAGGGCAGTAACCGATACCCGTCCGGATATAATATTGCAGGGTAAACCAGTAAAATCAACCTATGAAGAGGCATGGCTATCCAAAACACTGAGAACACCATTGAAATCAGTAAGGGAAAGTCATCTGAACTATGCTGGCGTGAAAGAGGGAATGAAAGTTTCTGGTCCATGAGCATTGCAATACAGGATATCCTTCCGCTTATAATATTACAGGATAAAGAAGCAAGAACAACGTACTTAATAGATACAACAATTCCAGATAACACACCACTTACAGAAAATCGAAAAGCGAAGATACCCGAAATATGTTGACTTGAAAGAGAAAATAGAAAGTCCATGGGACACGAACAGGGTAAACCTTGTCCCAATATAAATATCTACAACTGGTATTATCCCTAAGTCATTACACGATGACATTAAGCTATTACCCAGCAAAATCTATGTAAATCTCCCGAAAGCCACAATGGTAATAATCACCAGAATAGTCCGAAGGTTGCTAGCAATTGAGAAATGAGTGCGCTCTCCCATGTCCATCCCTCAGGCTTTACCAATTTTAGCTGAGAAAAGTGATAATAAACTTGCGACTGTACTGGAGTGAATGCAGAGGAGATTCGACGTGCAGTTTCCTCGGGTGGAAATTTAATCGAACTCGTCAAGTGAGATGACAATCTTTCCCGTGGAGCAGAGTGGGCACGTGGGTTTTCGATAGGAATTTGCGCAATTATAATCAGAATGCATAATTTCTGCAGGGTTAAATATTTCTCCACAACAGGGTTTTCTAACGCGAAGGACAAGCGTAAGGTTTACTATAAGTTCGTGCGGACTGTTGACGTTCTTTTTCGTTTTATTCTTGTGCAAAAGTAACGAATGGCTTACATATCTGCCGATTTGGTCTTAAATGTCCTCAGATCCTGAACAGCCCTATCATTGTCTAAAGGGGTGTGGCTGTAACGGGAACGGGAGTATGGTGAAGAAAATGCTGGATTGAGTTGAGTAATTTTTAGTAGGTGGAGGTCGCGGGCTGCGGATGCCGAAGAGTCTGTTCCCGTGCTGTGTCTATCTCGGGCTATAAAACAGTTTATTTCTCACCTCTGCCTCCTTGTCCGGTGACGGTCAGTTCCATAGTAACAAGATGAAAACACTGCGACGGCCTCTGAGAAGATCTTAGATATTCTGTTCATTAATTAGTTGGATAATTGACGTGAGCGGATACTTCGCTGCGCTGATGAACTGCTCTCTGAACTTGGACTGTGTTACCCCATAAATAAACGTGTTTGTGCAGCAACTTAATATCACCAGCATCATTCCAGAGTGTTGAAATATGTATTCCGAATCGTTGTAATTCTTTGGATCCAATCCGGCGATGATGTAATAAAGGAATTCGGCAACTTTTACCGACAACAGGATGATGAAGCTTCCGGAGATGGAGAGAAGTAAGATCACAGACCTCCTCCTGCTCTCCATCTCCGGGTCACTGCGTTTCTCCGCCTTGTTCTGACCCCTCAGCCCCTGACGCACGCGACTTGTCACCAAAATGTGTCTAACTGTCAGAGCGTTGAACAGGAGTATTAACACGAACGGGAGTAATGGCGTTAGAACTGTGGTAAACCAGTCATATCCCACCCACCCGCGATCCGTATAGTAGCCCGGCTTCATAATACAGTTCCAGGGTACATTGCCAATCACTTTCACAGGATGAAATGTAAAGAAGTAGGGTACATTTTTAACACAGATCAGAAGGCCGGTTGTTGTCAGAATCACAGCCGCAGTTTCGCCGGTGCAATATTTCGCTTTCCGCTTCTGACAACAGATGGCGACAAACCGATCAAATGCAAACATGACGGTGAACCAGACGGAACAGTCAGTGGCAGCCTGTCCCAGGGCACCGATCACACTGCACACGGGAGTGATGCCGGAGTAACTAGCGGCGTCACGGGGAATGACAAGCTTCATGAAGATTTTGCACATTTCCTTGCACGCGCAATCTGGACTGAGTCTGTCACTTTAACGTTTATACAGCCTGACGGTGTTGGCACGTTACGGTGTCAGATTTTAATGATACCCGTCTCAGAGTCGGTGTATAATTAAGTAACACATCCGTAGCCTTCCAATAGAACACGACCAGAGGTGTTGCTGTTTATATTGGATGACTTTGATGAATTCAATGATAAAATTGATTTCGCTGACAGCCGGAGAGACAGAGAACCCCAATACACATGCACAGATCCCTGAATTCCGGTGCAAGATGTTTGACATTGTGTACAGTTTAATCCAGGGCAAGCTGCTCCCAGAGTGTTCAGTGCTGGTGAAAACTCGTCCCGCTGGGTTACTGACGACGCTGAACATGAGTGAAATAAACTGGGAGGTTCAGGATTGAAACTTGTGTCTGCGTCTCTGAGGAACCCGGAGTGTAAAATACAGACACTGGTGTTAAGTACTAGACTGGGAGATCACGTTTACAGTCACTGGGTGTCTGACACTGAATATTAATGTGATCAGTAATTGTGTTACCGAAAACAACTGGGGATTTGTACCGACTCCTGTCTTTCTGTTTCCTTCACCCTCACTCTCTCTGATCTCAAGGATGTTCAATGTCGGTCTCACAGATTCTGGTGCCGTGGTTCTCGCCTCCGCTCTCAGTACAATAGGATCACTAACGGACCTGAACCTGAGTGATAATAATCGGGAAGGTTCAGGAGTGAAACTGGTGTCTGCGGCTCTGAGGAAACGGGCGTGTAAAATACAGAAACTGTGGTAAGTACAAGACTGTGGGAGATTTTGTTAACAGTCACTGCGTGTTTGACACTGAATATTAATGTGATCAGTAATTGCGTTACTGATAAACATTGGGGATTTGTACAGTCTCCTGTCTCTCTGTGTCCTGCACCCCCCCCCCAACTCTCTCTTATCTCCAGGCTGAATGATGTCCGTCTGACCGGGGCCACAGTCTGGAGCTCCCTCCGCATCACCCCAACCCACACTCCTGGTTTCCGAATCAGAGAGCAGCTCCATCCGCATCATTCATCACACATTCCTCGGCGTCAGATGAAGAGTGAAGTTCCGTATACACCGTCCAATCACTCACACCCGGGGGCAAACTCAAAGTGACGCTTTTTCCTCATCCTACCTTCAAACAATCCCGGGGTCAGACACAGGGTGAATCTCTCTCCCAACCATTGCATCGCACACTCCCGTTGTCAGATAATAAGTTAAGCTCGCTCCACAACGTCCCATCACACTCTCCAGGGGTCAGAAACAGAGTGCGGCTCACTCCCCACCGTCCAATCACACACACCCGGGATCATACACTGAGTACATCTCCCTCCCCACCGTCCCATAACACACATTCGTGGTCATACACAGAGTACATCACACTGTTCCATCAGACACTCCACATGACAGAAACAGTGAATCTACTTCTACAGCGTCGCCATGGATGAAATGATTAACCAATGGATGAACATGACCTTCTATCGACATCCCCTCAATCGGAGCAGAGTAGATGTCGACAGGAAGCGTCCAACGCCTGTTTCAATGTTGGGGACCTATTTCCAGAAACTGAGTGGTTGTTTGTGGTAAAAGGGTGTCAGGTGGTTAGGACAAAAATATCAAAATTACACAATAAAAGTCCAGAAAATTCAAGACGAATAAAGCAGAAAATGCCGAGGAAAACACGGAAGCTATCCAACAAATTACAGAATCCTGCGACACTTTAATTCAGTCTGATTTCTTACACAGGCAGAAAGCAGTGGTAAGAGTTATTCACCAAAACCGTGCTTTACAATACAAACACATGATACAAAAGGTACTATTCATTAGCATAAATACAGTTTCAGTGGCCGAGTCCTACAATTATATTATGACTAATCGTTCATTGTAGATAGGGCAGTACCCGATAGCCGTCCGGATATAACATTGCAGGGTAAACCAGTAAAATCAACCTAGAAAGAGGCATGGCTATCCAAAACACGAAGAACACCACAGAAATTAGTAAGGCAATGTCATCTGAACGATGCTGGCGTGAAAGACGGAATTGAAAGATTCTGGTCCATGAGCATTGCAATACATGATATCCTTCCGCTTATAATATTACAGGTTAAAGAAGCAAGAACAACGTACTTAATAGATACAACCATTCCGAATAACACACCACTTACAGAAAATCGAAAAGCGAAGATACCCGAGATATGTTGACTTGAAAGTGGAAATAGAAAGTCCATGGTACACGAACAGGGTAAACATTGTCCCAATACTAATATCTACAACTGGTATTATCCCTAAGTCACCACAGAAAAATATAAAACTGTTACACGGCAAATTGTATGTAAATCTCTCGAAAGCCACACTGCTAATGACCACCAGAATAGCCCGAACGTTGCTAATAATTGAGAAATGAGTGCGCTCTCCCATGTCCATACCTCAGGCTTTACCAGTTTTAGCTGAGAAAAGTGATAGTAAACGTGCGACTGTACTGGAGTGAATGCAGAGGAGATTCGACATGCAGTTTCCTCGTGTGGAAATTTAATCGAACTCGTGAGGTGACATGACAAACTTTCCCTGGAGCAGAGTGGGCATCTGGGTTTTCCATAAGAATTTACACTACTATAGCCAGAATGCATGATTTCTGCGGTGTTAAATATTTCTCCAGAACAGGGTTTCCTAACGCGAAGACAAGTGTAAGGTTTACTGTAAGTTAGTGCGGAATGTTGACTTTCTTTTTCGTTTTATTCTTGGGCAAAAGTAAAGAATCGCTTCGACATCTCCCGAATTGGTCTTAAATGTCCTCAGATCCTGAACAGTCCTATCATTGTCTAAAGGGGTGTGTCTGTAACGTTAGCGGGAGTATGGTGAAGAGAATGCTGGAATGAGTTGAGTAATTGTGAGGAGGTGGAGGTCGCGGGCTGCGGATGCCGAAGAGTCTGTTCCCGTGCTGTGTCTACCTCAGGCAATAAAACAGTTTATTTCTCACCTCTGCCTCGTTCTCCGGTGACCGTCAGTTCCATAGTTACAAGATGAAAACACTGCGACGGCCTCTGAGAAGATCTTAGATATTCTGTTCATTAATTAGTTGGATAATTGACGTGAGCGGATATTTCGCTGCGCTGATGAACTGCTCTCTGAACTTGGACTGTGTTACCCCATAAATAAACGTGTTTGTGCAGCAACTTAATATCACCAGCATGATTCCAGTGTGTTTAAATATGTATTCCGAATCGTTGTAATTCTCTGGATCCAATCCGGCGATGATGTAATAAAGGAATTCGGCAACAAACACCGACCACAGGATGATGAAGCTTCCGGAGATGGTGAGAAGTAAGATCACAGACCTCCTCCTGCTCTCCATCTCCGGGTCACTGCGGTTCTGCGCCTTGTTCTGGCCCCTCAGCCCCTTACGGACGCGACTCGTCACTAAAATGTGTCTGACTGTCAGAGCGTTGAACAGTAGTATTAATAGGAAAGGGAGTAATGGCGTTAGAACTGTGGTAAACCAGTCATATCCCACCCACCCGGGATCCGTATGGTAGCCTGGCTTCGTAATACAGCCCCAGGGTATATTGTCAATCACTTTCGCAGGATTAAATGCTAAGAAGTGGGGTACATTTTTAAAACAGAGCAGAACGCCGGTTGTTGACAGAACCGCAGTCGCAGTTTTCCCGGTGCAATACTTCGCTCTCCATTTCTGACAACAGATGGCGACAAACCGATCAAACGTGAAGCTGACGGTGAACCAGACAGAACACTGAGTAGCTGCCTCTCCCAAGGCGGAGATCACACTGCACACCGGGGTGATGTCCAGGAAAGTCCCGGGGAAGTAATAATAACTGATCCGCCACAATATGACCTGAAAGATGATGCTTAGTAGATCCGCCGTTGCCATGGCCACCAGGTAGCGCGTGGTGCAGATGGAGAGTCCGCACTTTCCCCGGGACAGGATCGCAATCGCCACTAAATTCACTGGGGGAACAGCAAACAGAATGAGTGAATTACTGTCTCACCGATCAGTGGGTCTCAGGGCAGAGACAAGCTGGAAATCGAGAACAATCAGACTGTGCAGACAACTGACTTCTGGGGGTGTAAAAGGAGTAATGCGGGAATCTCAGATCCCTCTCACGACTGCATGCGGGGTGAACGGAGAAAATACTCGATACTGGAAAGGGAACAGGGTTTGGGAAGGAGGCGTTATCAACGGATCGCCGACAGCGCTTGAGAGAAATCAATATAAATCTCCCCCCGTCAGGTTTTGAACTGATGTGTCAAACCTAGGTACCTCGGCAACTTTCTCAGCGATGCTGATTACCGCGTTCCTGTCACCTATGTCCTGGCACTCTCACTGTTCAGCGAAGTCCCTCTCCCTCCACCTCTGTCCATCTACAAAGTTCAAAGCAAATTCATTTCCACCGTTCCAATGCCTGCGTCTCCTTCTTGACTCTCCGTTTAACACACGCACACAGCACCCCCACCACACCTCCGCTTGGATGGCCTTCTTTAAATTCGGCAACTACGCTTTGCCGGGGTTCCTTCACCCGCTCTCACCGAATCCGATTAGAAGGTTTCAATTTTCGTTTTTGAGGTTTATGCTTCACCCGCTGAACTTTAAAGTGTTTAGCACGCTAGTGCTTATATCATCAAAGACAGTGTCGGTACTCCAAAAGATCTGCCTCTTTTGGGGACGCTCCGAATTACTTCAGCATTATTCTAAATGTTTCAAAGCATATTGTACAAGAACGGAGTATCGCGTGCACCTTACCCCATCCGACCCCTAACGGACGCCGCTGGGCTTGCTCTTAACTCCTGCTTCACTTTACGGATAACAGGGCGTCGTAATAAACGCTGGCACAAAACACGCACACAGGCCCTTACTTGACTTACATTCGGAGTCTGACTTACAAATGCAATCGACCACTCTTCCCTGAATCTCAAAGTCCATTGGCTTCCCGCGTTCCATTCAAATTTGCAGGTAATTCTTTAATCAGAGCACAATACCTTGAATTCTGAATTTAAAGCACGTTGCTCTAATGAAACGGTATAAAAGCAAATAACCGTAAAGGTGGCGAGCGCGCTGGATTACCGGGGTTTACTTGACAGCGACTTTGCATTGATAAATCACAACTGCCTGCTATGAATCTACAAAATGAATCCATCTACCCGATCTTTCTCTCTACGGCCGCTTCTGCTGCGGTTTACTACCAGCAGAAGCCATCGATTAAAAAGCAAGGGAACTTCTGAACGAACACAGAGATTGGTCGCAATGTCTCCACCGCACTCTCTGACAATCCGACATCACAGCGCTGTCGGTCACTGAACGAGTCCACGGACCGCGCACACAAAACTTAAAATGTTAATTTGCTTGTGTTCCTACCAGGAACACCGATCACGGCAATGACCAAGTACCATATCTTCCCCACACGGTAAAAGGTTTCACGCATGCTGTCTGAGATTCACCCTGTCTTCCAGCTGTCCGCGATCTCGCTGGAGAAACTCTGAGCTGACGAATCTCCACGCTCATTCATTTATACTCGCTCCATCACACGAACTATTTAATATCACACAAGGCTGATGTGTTTTCGAAAAGCTGAGGTTAAAATAATCATGATGTCTTTCAAGTAAACTCCCAATTGTGATGAGTTATGAATAGCTTGACACGAAATTGCAACATGTCAAAGATGATGAAATGACGATTGGAGAAGTCAGTGACTGTTGTTGTGAGACACTCACAGGCTCATCTCTCGGATTCATGATTGTTATTGTTGATCTTGTCCATTCCGAGCATCCATGGACTTTGTCACCATAGACCAATGTTATCCTGTCAATGGGCTGCTCTGTTTCACTTTGGGAATTGTCTCGGTTATAGATCTCGCAATAGAAATATAAAATAAAGAATAAGATGTCTGAACGTTCCTGTAACATAGTGAAGAACCTTAAACTAATATCACATTCAGGCTCACGGAGATATTTTATGCACGTAAACGTTTAATCAATTTTACTGCAAAACGCACAATATTATTGAGGAACCAAACAGTTTAGAAGGCATCTTCGGAAATTATTAATCTGTCGACCTTTCTGGCCAAGACCTTTCTTCAAATTAATTAACACTTGGTCGTACCTCACCTCCATCAACAGAAGCGAGATTTCCCAGTGGCAAACAATTTTCTTTCCGATCCACGTTCACGGCACGATATGTTGACCCATGGGGTGCTCTCGTGCCACAATGAGGCAACTCTCAGGCCGGATGTGCTACACCTCGAATTCCGTCCAGGTAGCCTGCAATCCCATGGCAAGAACATCGATTTCCGTTGAGTTCCGGTATTTTCCCCTCTTTCCTTTCCCCTCTTCGGCCTCATATCTCTCCGTCTGATCTGCCTATCGCCTCCCCATGACGTCCCTCTTCCTTCCCTTTTCCTTGGATCCACTCTCCTCTCCTATCAGCTTCCTTCTTCTGCAAACCTTTTCCTTATTCACCTATCATCACCCAGACTGTTATTACGCCAACCTGGCAACACCCATTCCCTTCTAGCTTATCCTTCCTCTCCCCGAGGTTCTTATTCTGCCATCTTCCTCCTTCCTTTCTACCCCCTGATGAAGGGTCTTGGCCCGAAACGTCGTCTGTTTGTTCATTTGCATCGATGCTGCCTGACCTGCGGAGATCTACCAGACTGCGTTGTGTCTGTGAATACAATTGATATACATGCAGTCGTTCGTGTAGTAAACCAGCAGCCACCAAGGTTCTCAAAGGTATGAAGCAAAGTAATTCAACCATGAACTACACATGACCCTCGAATTTGTGTATATGTTTAAACCGACATAGCAACTGCATTCATTACATTTGTAACAACAATTGTTTGGCACATGCGCTAAATTGCTAGCGTTGCTGATAGTGTTGTAGACAATGGTATTTGCCTATTTGACACTTCCATTGTAAACACAACACAAAACTGTTTATTCTGTTTTTATGTTCCTAATATGCCACCTCCGTTTACTTATGTATTGGATGGTCCGAACAGAATGCCTCTTGAGAAGAGCCCTTCACTCTCTATATATACTCGATGCAATAAATATCTAATATGTCGTCGGTTGTGGGATTAAATTAGTCATTTTGTCAGCTGGTCAGCGAAGGGCAGACAGGTGTCAACACTGAGGTACGATGTTACCTTCCATGTGTGAGTATGGCTGGGGTATTCACAAAGAGTGACGGGGTTCTCGGGAGTGCTGATGTGGACACGAAGAAAGAAATTGAAGTCCAAACATAATAAAGGTATGGAAGCAGATTGACAATGGGGCATCCAATACGTTCTGAACAGATGCCGTCACCGACGGGAAAAGTCATGGTGCAGTAATATATAATAGTAGTCTGATTTTCTGCTCCCCGTGAGTGATGGACGTGATTGCTGTGGAGCCCTGCACAACTGTTTCACCAGGAAATTCCCGAGCATAGAACATTTCCGATATCAGCCGAGAATCTCATTCTCTCCTTGAAACCCAGGACCAGGAGGTGCTTCACACAGAAGCGAAACAATTATTAGCGACATACAGTTGCTTGCAAAAGTTTGGGGGAACCCCTGATCAAAATTTATGTTATTGTGAATAGTTAAGTGAAGAAAAGTTTAAATGATCTCCAGAAGTCATAAAGTTAAAGATGAATATTTTTCAACATTTTAAGCAAGTTCAGTATATTATTTTTGTATGTACCCGCCACGAAATGTCAACGCATGGGAAAGGTAATACTGGGGGAAAGTAATCCACGCTGGCCGGGCACTCCTCGTCATCCTGATATAACCTTCAAGATCCCAGTTTTGCGTCATTCACTTCCGCGGTGGCTGGTCTCCACAGAGTTGTCGCGGTATGTACTCCTGAAAACCTCTATTCCTATCTATCTCGTATCATATTAATCTAATAGCTTTCAATTTCTTTCAATCAAACTTTATGGCCCTTTCCCCCGACATCTGATCTTGGTAACTGAATTTGTCCTTCCCAACTCAGATTGGCTCAAGCCAGACACTCGGCGCAGACCAACAGGTCACAGGCTGTTCCTTCTCATCTGAAAATGGTTTGCTTTCGATCATCAAAAACAAAACAACTCATTGTGTCCACCTGTAGTTGCTTTGATGAAGCCATCCCTGAGAACGGACCTCCATTCCTGCGATCACATGACAAGAACAACAGCATCTTCTTTGTCTATTTCCATTGCCTTTGCCTCGTTTCCGTTCACTGATTTGCAGATTATAGTTTTCTGAGCAACATATATGTTCGTCTGTCGATATGTGTGTCTGCACATCTACCTATCCATCCATCTATCTCTCTAACTATCTGGCCGTCTACCGGTGTGCCTATCCTCTGCCTGCCTGTTTCTCTGTCTGTCTGTCTGTGTAACTGTATATCGTTTATCTACTTCTTCCCAGATATTGTGACTTTGATCAAGCGCATTTCACAAGAGTGTGGACAATGAGAAGCCGTTTTGAATATTTAAATACTTATTTTCTCAATCTTACCGGATTCATATCTATAAGGTAGATACGCTGTGACATGGGAGTGACGTCAGTTCATAATTCAATTGACACTTCAAGGGTAGTTACAAAGGCCGACTGAAGATCATGATCCAGTAGACAGCGAGTCGGCAGAGTGTAATCCCTCACTTGCTGTCCCAGTTTTAACTGTATTGATGATATATGGTTTGTTGGACATGGAGTACAACAATGAAGTGAAGGTTCACGTGAACTGGCTGAGAAAATGAAGCACAGTGAGTGGACAATCAGCTCAAATGAATATATAAGTTCTCAGTCCTAATGTGCTGTCTGGACATACAACGTGATAATGTAAAAGAATGAATGCCGTTCTCCCTTATCAGACTGCCTATTATTGCTGACATATTTATTCATGGAAAGTCCTTGCATGAAGTCCTCGTACTGAGCGCTCCAAGCGCGGTATCTCCAAGGAGAGAGGTAGTGTAATTGAAGTGCGTACCTAAACTTCTTTCCGAAGGTTTTAGTTACTATTCGATTTCAAGGTCAGATTCTGAAACCAAGATCTCGCACCCCAGCAAACATTCATCTGTTTTATTTTACTGCTTCGGGGACAAACCATTGCTATGACCAGAAAATTGTTACACGGTTTGGAAAGTGTGCAGTACTTTAAATGTTTTTTTTTATCTGTAACATGCATGTCGAACAATGACAAAAGATAACACACAAGTAAACGCTACTAGGCAGTCACCTCTGACTGGGAGTGTTCCGAAGTAAAATGTTCTGACTGAACGGCGTTGGGAGTTCCTGTCTTTATTGTTACCACTTTTGACAGTGTTGTAACTTGAAACAATGACGATTCAACTATGTTGAAGCTCTAAAACGTTTCGATGTAAATGTGGTACATTTAGTATTTAGCACATTTATGGATTATATTCAGTAATACGGTTAATTTCGGTCTATTTCATCGTCATATTAACAAAGATTTGAAAAACAAAATTTACAGAGTGACCCATTTCAGTACTGGTGCAGCTGCGTACCCGCGCATCTGAGAAGGAACAGCGCTGACACCGAGAAACATAGATCAGAATTTGTGACTGGAAAAACTTGGGAATTGTCAAAGACTAGAAAATGGACCGTCTTTTAATTGAACAGCGCTGGGAGGGGAAAACAGAAAAGGAAAAGTTGAGTTTACCTTTCAGAAAGATGGAAGAGAAATGTTTGGTGGAAATTGGTAAATTTGCAACTGGGCGCTCAGCCGCTGGAAGATGCGTGCGGGAGTGTCTGAGGAGCCACAAGAATCTCTGGATAACAGCCGTGGCGGCGCATCGTTTATCCTGAAATTGAATCCTACCGCACGGCACTGTCTTTAGACGAGTCTCTTTCACTCTTCCCTAACAAGCCGGCCTCGGTGACGAAGCACACGGCACTACTGAATTGCTGTAAAGCCTCATTTGTTTCATAAATGTCCTATAGGGATGGAGAACATGCCCCTTTATCTGGATTTTATGTGACTGTAGACCGAAGAATGCTGTGGATTGTTCCATTAATCATCATTTGATCGGGAAAATTAGAGAGACCGTAATAATATCAGTATTGTCTGCGATGCTCACTTCCCGTGAACCTGAATTAGAAAAGGGAACAGAATTTCACAAGTTGAAATCAAAGCTATTTACTGCGAGTTTAAACGCCAATCTACTGCTCACGTGACAGGGTTGGAAGGAATGAGATCCGCTAATGACGGGAGGCTTTGCTAGACATGGGTTGTTTGTGTGGTGTCTGTACAGTTCGAGGTCTCACGTCACAAATGAGAAGATTACAGGCAGTTCCAGTGACAAGACTGCATGAACCAGGTTAAAATATTAACAGGACAGAGATTGAGAGGAACGAGACAGCATTTTAGGGATTTTTAATAAACACCGATTAAAATCAAATCAGCAGTCGCTGAGAGCGGCGGGAGGTCTCTGTTTCTGTATAAGTAACGAAAGGCACTTACCCGGGATACCGACAATTATAATCACTGTGTAACAAATAGCCCTCTCTTCAAGCATTGTTAATCCAAGGTTGTTAGTATTTGCAATTCTTTTCGGAATATTTCCAAATTCTAAATATCGTAAAAGTTGTAAATAGCTACTAAGTAAACTCAAACAGCTATAACAACGCCCAGAGAGGAAATTTCTTTTACGCCTGCAGAGTAAAACTCTTCACCGATCACACGTTGTTGAGAGTCCACCGCGTCCGGATGTTTCCGTCCTCAATGTAGCTGAAGCACAGAATGACATTCTTTTATAGAATAATAGGTTACTAATGATGAAAACAACTTGTACATTACTACTATTTACTACTAATAATTGCAACTAATTAGCCATTATTTTTCTGTTTTAGCGAACCGTAATGCCAATGGGGAAATAATACGCCTTATTTCATTGAACTGAAAACAACACCAGTCTTTTAGTCTCCAGGGACGGCTAACGCTGGGACCACATCACCTTTGCCCAGTAACTCGTTTTATTGCACATGTTAAATACAGCAAAATTATACAGAAAGACGTGGCAAAAGTAAAGGCAAGCAAAATGAGGTAACAGTAAATTTCACTTTTGCCCAGTAACATGCCTTATTGCATTTCGTTTTAGCTGTCGTCCCTTTCATCGGTGAAGACACAGTGGATGTAGGAACTGTTTCCAGCGTCACCTCTCTGTGGGAGTGGGGAAGATGTTGTGCAGTGGTGCATTGGGGCCACCCGGTGTTCCGTGTGTCCGTATGTGCTGCTATTGTAGTGGCTATGAAGCTGGTATTGTGGCGGTGAAAAGTACTCGGGGTGAGCCATCATATTACTCATCATTGCAGATCCCTCTGCAACAGAGTTAGTCAGCTTTTCAATGTTCGTCATCGGTCGGGTCATACTATCCGTGAACTCCCTGTCGGTTGCCTCCATACGCTCCAGTGTTTGCTTTTTTTAAATCCTGCACGCGAGCCAAGAGCTGTCCGTCGTTTGGCAATTTCCATTTAAGTTTTTCTAGCCGCTCTAACGCGCAGCAAATCCTTCACGGCGAGGTTCGACAACAAACATGTCGCTTGATTTCGTTAAATGTGGCCTGCGCATGCCCAGTAGGAGGAGAGTCGCCCATCTAACCATTTTAATGACTGAGGTACTTTCAAATACGCCTGGTGTGGACGCCTATCGTTTTTACGCGAAACCGGCGTTTTCAATATTATCCGGTATAATGTGGACGTAGCCTATGAGTCACTTACATTACTCTGGTGACTTTTTCCTGGATATGATACATTAACATTAATGTTTTGCATTTTTTGGCGCAAACCCTCACTATTTGCTCTGTTACCGAGTCAGTCACAAACACAGATGTTGACAAGTATGCGGCGCAAAATGCAAAACAATGAACCGAGCATTACAGACATTGTCCGCTGCTGTACCAGAAAGAGAGAAAAATAGTAAGCATTGTATCAACATCGGTGTAAATGCAAGTAAGAACCAGTAAAGATAATACAGATTCACCAAGTTGGATTTCAGAAGGAAATTGATTCGGGGGAAAAGTGCGTATAAAGCTGCTGAAGTTACGCATGTGAGTGTGTACCTCTAATATATCTTATAACGTATCCGAATAAAATTTCCCACTGGTTCTGTGGATTTTGAAACGGTGAAGTAACGGACAAAGCCGATGATGAATCCACACGAGGAACAGTGAGATGCTGAACTTCTGTGGCGCGCAATTCGCTGTAGGAATACAATGGGATGATAAGGCTGCCATTCACTGCCCTGTGGGTTACGAGCACAACCATGCACAAGTTTCTCCCTGGTGGGAATACCGGCATAATATAACAAAATAATTCCGGCCATGTACAGATTCCAAACGGATTCTTCTCATGGTTGAAAGTAAAAATGCCCGTGTTCTTGGCATTACCTTCGCAGTGCCCTGCAGAAATAAATGCAGGACCGAAAAGAAGGACCACACTATCACATGAAGCCATATTAAACGCCATTATTAGCAGGCGCACACACACACACACACACACACACACACACACACACACAAACACACACACAACCCCGCGCGCGCGCGCGTAGGCATATAAGTACCAGAACATAGATGAAATTCTTTGTCGATCTCCCAGTTCATGCCTTTCTCCTCCCTGTCAGAACGCGTTCAACACGATATTTCACGGTGCAGTCAGATTAGATTAGAGGATTGAAGAAACAAAAGCGACATTGAAACAGCTGCAAGGCCATTTTGTAGAAACAAGGATTATTCGCGGCAGAATTAAAGAAGAAGAACAATAAATTGGGAGAACAGAGTAATGGGATTGGGCATGCAGTTGAGTACAAGGTAAAAATGAAGAGAGGCTAGGTTTCACTCTATATCTGTCAATCTCTGCTACAGTGTGAGAGTGTGGGTTTCATTCTGTATCTGTCAATCTCTGCCACAGTGTGAGAGTGTGGGTTTCATTCTGTATCTGTCAGTCCCTGTTACAATGTGAGAGTGTGGGTTTCATTCTGTATCTGTCAGTCTCTGTTACAGTGTGAGAGTGTGGGTTTCATTCTGTATGGGTCAGTCTCCGTTACAGTGTGAGAGTGTGGGTTTCATTCTGTATCTGTCAGTCTCTGTTACAGTGTGAGACTGTGGGTTTCATTCTGTATCTGTCAGTCTCTGTTAAAGTGTGAGTGTATGGGTTCCATAATGTATCTGTCAGTCTCTGCTACAGTGTGAGAGTGTGGGTTTCATTTTGAATCTGTCAGTCTTGTCACAGTGTGGGTTTCATTTTTTTATTTGTCTGCCTCAGCTTCACCATGATCTTGGTAACTGATATTCTCCTTCCCAACTCAGATTGGTTCAAGCCAAACACTCGGCGCAGACCACCAAGTCGCAGGCTGTTCCTTCTCATCTGAAAATGGTTTGCTTTCGAACATCAAAAACAAAACAACTCATTGTGTCCACCTGTAGTTGCTTTGATGAAGCCATCCCTGAGAACGGACCTCCATTCCTGCGATCACATGGCAAGAACAACAGCATCTTCTTTGTCTATTTCCATTGCCATTGCCTCGTTTCTGTCAATTGATTTGCAGATTATGGTTTTCTGAACAACATATATGTTCCTCTGTCGATATGCGTCCCTGCACATCTACCTATCTATCCATCTATCTATCTATCTATCTGGCCATCTGCCGGGGTGCCTGTCCTCTGCCTGCCTGTTTCTCTGTCTCTGTCTTTGTAACTATATATCGTTCATCTACTTCTTCCCAGATATTGTGACTTTGACCAAGCCCACTTCGCAAGCAGATGGACAATGAGAAGCCGTTTTGAATATTTAAATACTTCTTTTCTCAATTTTTCCGGATTGATATCCATAAGGTAGATAAGCTGTGACATGGGAGTGATGTCAGATCATCATTCAATTGACACTTCAAGGGTATTTACAAAGACCGACTGAATTTCATGATCCAGTAGACAGCGAGTCGGCAGAGTGCAATCACTCACTTGCTGTCACAGTTTTAATTGTATTGATGATATATGGTTTGATGGACATGGAGTACACCAATGAAGTGAAGATTCACGTGAACTGGCTGAGAAAATGAAGCACAATGAGTGGACAATCAGCTCAAATGAATATACAAGTTCTCAGTCCTAATGTGCTGTCTGGACATACAACGTAATAATGTAAAAGAATGAATGCCGTTCTCCCTTATCAGACTGCCTATTATTGCTGTCATATTTATTCATGGAAAGTCCTTGCATGAAGTCCTCGTACTGAGCGCTCAGGGCTGAATCGGAAGAGTTGCATTTTTTGTATTACTGTTTGGGATTTCACCAATCGTTTTGTTAATTTTGAGTCTGAGTCTGAGCTAATTCTAGACTTTACTCTGCACTTGAGTTCATCCTTATCCAAAACTCTCTCGTTACGTTCACAAGATCATACGGCTCCTGTGTCATTCAATCTCAAGGTCGCTGTGTCGTTCTTTCCACAACCAATATAAAATTTGACCAGGAAGTGGAGGACTTTTAAGTGGAACCTAATCAGCAAACTACTAGTGGCCGCGAACAAAAGCAACCTGGAATGGTTCACCGGAAGTCTTCTGAATTTTGGAGAAAATAAAATGCCCGTGAGAAAAGCAGACTACGGCAAGTCAAATAGGCTGCAGAATTAAAATTCTGAGGTCAAGATCTAATGTGATAGCTGAAACTATATGGTCGTAATTTTGCACGTTGCGACATTCCATCTCCACTAGCTATGATTATCCTTGTTAATACACAAACACAATCACACACACACACACAAACACACACACACACACACACACACACACACACACACACACACACACACACACACGCAAACTCACGCAGTAGTAGATATTTAATGCATTTTTAGTTTTTATTAATTGTTGGACTTGAATTATTTTTACACATTCAGCAACCATATGCTAATCTTGCCATCAAATGCATGTGTTTGTTTAATCTAATCCATTATCACGAAGACTTAACGCACGGTCACGCTAAGATTCTGTTTTAATCGGATATAAAATATAGAAATTCTTTTGCTCTACACCGATGCAGCTTCATGGGGAGTAAATAAATATCCCCGAGTCTAAAAATACGTCAGTCACCTTGTCAAACTGAAATGCAATATTTACATTATTAGCACCACGTTTCAATTGTAAATTTCTTTTTTAATGACGACTTGCTTTATGGTACAGTCTATTGGAAGACACAGCGATGTTTTGCAATCATCTTCCCTAAATATTATTTAGGTATATTTATAATCGAGTATATTCATATAATATTTATATTTATTTTAATATTTATTGTAATATTATAATGTCATATAATTATAGTATTTATAGTCCTTCAGCGTTTTATTTAAATTATTAATGCTATTTGCTTCATCGCTGAGACTAGTCAATCCCGGAAAATCTGCAGGTGGTTGTGAATGACAGGATTATGGACACTTAATTATGGAAATTTGTTTGACGTATGAGTACGATTGGCATCTCAGGCTTACGGAGTCCGAATGCGCTGCTCAAGAGGAAATTAAGTGAGGAAGAGTGTTGTACCACCGACTGCGGCGATCATGACAGTAGTTGACAGGAAGGATTTCACTTTAAAGGCGACGAACAGCTGGTCCTCTCGGATCAAATTAAACAGGGATGATCATATTCAGAGTTCAAAGTAAATTTCTTACGAAAGTAGCCACATGTCACCATATAGGTGGAAAGGACTAGCCACATTTTTGCGGGCATACTCAAATAAACCCAGTAACCATAACCGAATCATGTAATGTACGCACCAACAACGCTAAGCGAACGAGTGCAAAATACAACAAAATGTGCAAATACAAACATAGTAAATAGTAAGAATAATATAGGCCCTCCTTGAGAGCATTGCAATTCTGTTAAGAAGAGTAAGGTACCAAATTTAAGTGACAGCACATCCGAGAAAAGTCAAATTTTCAAAGGTTTCAAAGGCACAATATACTTAATGTCGGAGGAATGTGTACAGTATACATCCTGAAATTGTTTTTTTTTCTGAAACATCCACGAAAACAGTAGAGTGTCCCAAAGAGTGAGTGACAGTTAAATGTTACAACATTCCCCGCAGCTCCTCCCCCCCACGCGTCAGCAGCAGCAAAGCAAAGATTCCACCCTACACCACCAGCCAAAAAAAAAATGATCGCCCCCCCAGCTAGCATTCAAACGTGCAGCGAAACATCAATAAAGACACAGACTTGCAGTACCCCAAAGACTATTTGTTCACCCGGTGTTTCGACATACCACAGGCTCTCTCTCTCTCCCTAATAAGGGAGTAAGAGTTGGCCCCGAGACTCAAACACTCGCTGATTTATGGTGTTAATAATCTGTTGCTTCACTTTTTCTGCCCAGGGAACTCGGGTCTCTAGGCACACAGCCAACAGCCAACTTGCTGCTTTCGATCTTCTGCCTATCAGGAGACACCGATTTCCTGTAGAAGCACCAAACTCGAGTCCGCCCGCTTCCAGGGCCACGAAATCCGGAAGCTCCGAGGACGCCATAATCTTCTCGGCCGAGTGGAAGAACGGCCAGTCGTGAGACCATTCCCGCGAATAATCGAAGTCAGCGTGAAACGCCAGGCCAAGATATTCAAAATAAACCTAAAAGGGAACAAGAGAGATATTAAAGACAGGAATAGAGCTGTTTCCGAAGATGCAAGCAAATGAGTCGCCGTTAGTCGCCATTTTCTCCTAAGCTACAGCCCCGTAATTACCACTATTAAAGAAAAAGTGAACCAATGGGACAACATGGTCCTTCATGGAAAACATCCCCACGATGTAAGGAAGTTCGATAAATTTAAAAAATGCAAAGAAAAAGAAAAATAGACAATCGAAAGCATTACAGGACCCTGGAACCGCTCAGCACAATCTGAATAGTTACACAGCCACAATCAAATGCAAACATCGTTCATCTAAATCTGGCTTTAAAATGCCAACCTGTAAATGAAGTCACACCTTACATGCATACAATTTGATCCGTTTTTCGAGTCAAAATACCACAAATTATAATATGTCAGATCAACTTGCTGCAGACTAGACAATCAATAATAACAGGTCGGTGCAGAAGCACAGGATAAACAAGCAAGGGCAACTTATTTAATAGATCTAGCCATTCCAAACACACATAGAATACAGAAATCAATAAGTGACAAATCCCAAAGAAGACACCTCTGGGTCGCGGATCTCAGTCTAATTTCACAAACTGGCGAGTTTTAACAGTCTCCGAATAACCAGCCTTACACGTGTTGTATGGTCCTCACACCGGTTAGAAAAGATCAAACTGTCATCCAGATATCCTCAGTGTATAGCATTGTCATGGCACCGATGGGGCAGTAGTGTGGTTGCAATCTATTTAATAAACTCCTCAAGGAAGTCGGAACACTTGGGGGTGGGGACGTATTTGACATCATCAGACGTCACAGTCTCAGTAAATTAATGGAATGTATTCTTAGAGATGGTATATATAATTATCTGGATAGAGAGTTTCTGATTAGGAGCATTTAACATAGATTTGTGAGTGGAAGGTCATGTTTGACAAATCTTATTCAATTTTTTGCCACATTTCTTCATAGGCCTTCTACACATTGTGTCAAGAATCCTTCCTGAACACACCTAACGTGGAAGCATTGGAAAGGGTACAAAGGAGATTTACCAGAATGCTGCCAGGTTTAGAGAGTATGGATTATGCTCAGAGATTAAAGGAGCTAGGGCTTTACTCTTTGGACAGAAGGAGGATGAGAGGAGGCATTATAGAGGTGTCCAAGATATAAAGAGGAATAGACAGAGTGAACAGCCAGCGCCTCTTCCCCAGGACCCCACTGCAGAGTACAGGAGGACATGGCTCTAAGGTAACGGGAGGGAAGTTCAAGGGGGATATTAGAGGAAGGTTTTTCACTCAGAGAGTGGTTGGTGCGTGAAATGCACTGCCTGAGTCGGTCGTGGAGGCAGATACACTAGTGAAGTTTAAAAGACTACTAGACAGGTATATGGAGGAATTTATGGTGGGGGGTTATCCGGGAGGCAGGCGTTGAGGGTCGGCACGAAATTATGGGCCGAAGTACTTTAATGTCCTGTACTATTCTATGTTCTCTGTTCTAAAAAACTCCACTCCAGGTGCACCCCTAGCTCTAAAGAGATGCCAATCGATATTTCGGAAATTAAGAACTCACATCACAACCACTCTGTTCTTCTTGCAACTTTCCAGGTTCGGTTTCCCTATCTGCCCTTCGATATCCCTGTTACTATTGGACCGCAATGTAAAAAACTCCCAGTAAAGTTATTGACCCGCTTCAGTATCTACTGAACGGAGTAACTAGCGGCGTCACGGGGAATGACAAGCTTCATGAAGATTTTGTACATTTTCCTGCACACGCAGTCTGGACTGAGTCTGTCACTTTAACGTTTATACAGCCTGACGGTGTTGGCACGTTATGTTGTCAGATATTACTGACACCTGTCTCAGAGTCGGCGTATAGTGAATGAACACACCCGTAGCCTACAAACAAAACAAAACCCAGAAGTGTTGCTGTTTATATTGGATGGTTTTGATGAATTCAATTACAAAAGTAATTTCGCTGACAGCCGGAGAGACAGAGAACCCTAATACAGATGCACAGATCCTGAATTCCGGTGCAAGGTGTCTGACATTGTGTACAGTTTAATCCAGGTCAAGCTGCTCCCAGGGTGTTCAGTGCTGGTGACCACCCGTCCCACTGAGTTACTGACGACGCTGAACCTGAGTGAAATAAACTGGGAGATTCAGGATTGAAACTGGTGTCTGCGTCTCTGAGGAACCCGGAGTGTAAAATACAGACACTGGTGTTAAGTACCAGACTGGGAGATCACGTTTACAGTCACTGGGTGTCTGACACTGAATATTTATGTGAACAGTAATTGTGTTACTGATAAACCTTGGGGATTTGTACCGTTTCCTGCCTCTCTGTGTCCTTCACCCTCACTCTCTCTCATCTCCAGGCTGAACGATGTCCGTCTCACAGATTCTGGTGCCGAGGATCTCGTCTCCACTCTCAGTACAAACCTATCACTGACGGTGCTGTATCTGAGATAAAACTGGCTAACAGACCGATGTTTCCCCCCTCTCCAGCGCCTCATACTGACCCTCCCGATCGGATGAGCGTTTGTGTTAATAATGTGATAAAATTTCAGCCGATCCGTGGGTTTTCTGGCAATATTTGTCAATGAGTGTTATTGAAACATTAACCCACTGTCCTGTTACTGACACAGTTGTGTAATCTGCTTATTTTATCTGTATCCGTCCATCTGTTTCAATCTGCAGTACAATCTGTTCAGTCAGAAATGGAAGAAGGAACTGAGATCTCTGCAGGAACCCAGACCCGGACTGAGAGTGAGATTGTGAACATCTGAATGTGTGAACCGTGGTTTGGTATTGGGACAATTTGGCCGCTTCCCCGCCGTCCCCTTTAAAACCATCCTCCCCTTTAACGGCCGCGCTCCGGGTTTCATTCCCAACTGTTCCATTGGACTCCAGATCCAGCCGAAAGCTGTGACATTAAGGCAGCCCCGCAGTGAGGCTCAATCCTTATTCTCGCATCACTCACGGGGTCAGACACAGAGTGCAGCTCATTCGACCTCGTCTCCTCTGAGTGAAACTCCCTGCACGTTCCATTAACCATTCCGGGGATCATAACCACAATGAATGTCGGTCCGCATCATCCCATCAAACCCGCCCGGGGACTGACAGAAAGTGAAGCTCCCTTCTCACCATCCCATCCCACACTCCTTGTGTCCGAACCAGAGAGCAGATCTATCCGCATCGTCCATCACACATTCCTCGGGGTCAGTCGCAGAGTGAAATTCCGTATACACCGACCAATCACTCACATCCGGGGTCACACACTAAGTGACGCCTGTTCCGCATCCTCGCATCAAACAATCCCGGGTTCAGATACAGGGTGAAGCTCCCTTCCCACCTTCCCATCACACTCCCGTTGTCAAACACTAAGTGAAGCTCCCTCCACAGCGTCCCATCACACACCCCAAGGGTCAGACACAGAGTAATGTTCCCACGCCACCTTCCCATCACACACTTCCGGGGACAGACACAGGGTGAGGCTCACTCCCCACCGTCCCATCACACACCTCAAGGGTCAGACACAGAGTGAAACCCCCACCCCACCGTCCCATCACACAATTCCGGGGTCAGACACAGGCTGAATCTACCTTCCCACTGTCCCATCACACACTTCCGGGGTCGGACACAGGGTGAAGCTCACTCCACACTGTGCCAGCACACACTTCCATGGTCAGACACAGAGTACATCTCACTCCACACAGTCCCGTCACACACTCCACATGTCAGAAACAGTGAAGCTACTTCTAAAGCGACGCCATGGATGAAATGATTAACCAATGGGTGAACATGACCTTCTATCGGCATCCCCTCAATCGGAGCAGAGCAGATGTCGACAGGAAGCGTACAACTCCTGTTTCAATGTTGGAGACCACCTTCCAGAAACGGAGTGGTTGCTGGTGGTAAAAGGGTGTCAGGTGGTTAGCACAAAAATATCAAAATTACACAATAAAAGTTCAACAAATTCAAGACAATAAAAGCAGAAAATACCGAGGAAAACACAGAAGCTATCCAACACATTACAGAATCCTGCAAAAGTTTAATTCACTCTGATTTCTTACACAGACAGAAAGCAGTGGTAAGAGTTATTCGCCAAAACCGTGCTTTACAATACAAACGCATGATACTCAAGATACCATACATTAGTATAAATACAGTTTCAGAGGCGGAGTCCGACAATTATATTATGACTGACCGTTCATTGCAGATAGGGCAGTAACCGATACCCGTCCGGATATAATATTGCAGGGTAAACCAGTAAAATCAACCTATGAAGAGGCATGGCTATCCAAAACACTGAGAACACCATTGAAATCAGTAAGGGAAAGTCATCTGAACTATGCTGGCGTGAAAGAGGGAATGAAAGTTTCTGGTCCATGAGCATTGCAATACAGGATATCCTTCCGCTTATAATATTACAGGATAAAGAAGCAAGAACAACGTACTTAATAGATACAACAATTCCAGATAACACACCACTTACAGAAAATCGAAAAGCGAAGATACCCGAAATATGTTGACTTGAAAGAGAGAATAGAAAGTCCATGGGACACGAACAGGGTAAACCTTGTCCCAATATAAATATCTACAACTGGTATTATCCCTAAGTCATTACACGATGACATTAAGCTATTACCCTGCAAAATCTATGTAAATCTCCCGAAAGCCACAATGGTAATAATCACCAGAATAGTCCGAAAGTTGCTAGCAATTGAGAAATGAGTGCGCTCTCCCATGTCCATCCCTCAGGCTTTACCAATTTTAGCTGAGAAAAGTGATAATAAACTTGCGACTGTACTGGAGTGAATGCAGAGGAGATTCGACGTGCAGTTTCCTCGGGTGGAAATTTAATCGAACTCGTCAAGTGAGATGACAATCTTTCCCGTGGAGCAGAGTGGGCACGTGGGTTTTCGATAGGAATTTGCGCAATTATAATCAGAATGCATAATTTCTGCAGGGTTAAATATTTCTCCACAACAGGGTTTTCTAACGCGAAGGACAAGTGTAAGGTTTACTATAAGTTCGTGCGGACTGTTGACGTTCTTTTTCGTTTTATTCTTGTGCAAAAGTAACGAATGGCTTACATACCTGCCGATTTGGTCTTAAATGTCATCAGATCCTGAACAGCCCTATCATTGTCTAAAGGGGTGTGGCTGTAACGGGAACGGGAGTATGGTGAAGAAAATGTTGGATTGAGTTGAGTAATTTTTAGTAGGTGGAGGTCGCGGGCTGCGGATGACGAAGAGTCTGTTCCCGTGCTGTGTCTATCTCGGGCTATAAAACAGTTTATTTCTCACCTCTGCCTCCTTGTCCGGTGACGGTCAGTTCCATAGTACCAAGATGAAAACACTGCGACGGCCTCTGAGAAGATCTTAGATATTCTGTTCATTAATTAGTTGGATAATTGACGTGAGCGGATATTTCGCTGCGCTGATGAACTGCTCTCTGAACTTGGACTGTGTTACCCCATAAATAAACGTGTTTGTGCAGCAACTTAATATCACCAGCATGATTCCAGAGTGTTGAAATATGTATTCCGAATCGTTGTAATTCTTTGGATCCAATCCGGCGATGATGTAATAAAGGAATTCGGCAACTTTTACCGACAACAGGATGATGAAGCTTCCGGAGATGGAGAGAAGTAAGATCACAGACCTCCTCCTGCTCTCCATCTCCGGGTCACTGCGTTTCTCCGCCTTGTTCTGACCCCTCAGCCCCTGACGCACGCGACTTGTCACCAAAATGTTTCTGACTGTCAGAGCGTTGAACAGGAGTATTAACACGAACGGGAGTAATGGCGTTAGAACTGTGGTAAACCAGTCATATCCCACCCACCCGCGATCCGTATAGTAGCCCGGCTTCATAATACAGTTCCAGGGTACATTGTCAATCACTTTCACAGGATGAAATGTAAAGAAGTAGGGTACATTTTCAACACAGATCAGAAGGCCGGTTGTTGTCAGAATCACAGCCGCAGTTTCGCCGGTGCAATAATTCGCTTTCCGCTTCTGACAACAGATGGCGACAAACCGATCAAATGCAAACATGACGGTGAACCAGACGGAACAGTCAGTGGCTGCCTGTCCCAGGGCACCGATCACACTGCACACGGGAGTGATGCCGGAGTAACTAGCCGCGTCACGGGGAATGACAAGCTTCATGAAGATTTTGCACATTTCCTTGCACGCGCAATCTGGACTGAGTCTGTCACTTTAACGTTTATACAGCCTGACGGTGTTGGCACGTTACGTTGTCAGATTTTAATGATACCCGTCTCAGAGTCGGTGTATAATTAAGTAACACATCCGTAGCCTTCAAATAGAACACGACCAGAGGTGTTGCTGTTTATATTGGATGACTTTGATGAATTCAATGATAAAATTGATTTCGCTGACAGCCGGAGAGACAGAGAACCCCAATACACATGCACAGATCCCTGAATTCCGGTGCAAGATGTTTGACATTGTGTACAGTTTAATCCAGGGCAAGCTGCTCCCAGAGTGTTCAGTGCTGGTGAAAACTCGTCCCGCTGGGTTACTGACGACGCTGAACATGAGTGAAATAAACTGGGAGATTCAGGATTGAAACTTGTGTCTGCGTCTCTGAGGAACCCGGAGTGTAAAATACAGACACTGGTGTTAAGTACTAGACTGGGAGATCACGTTTACAGTCACTGGGTGTCTGACACTGAATATTAATGTGATCAGTAATTGTGTTCCCGAAAACAACTGGGGATTTGTACCGACTCCTGTCTTTCTGTTTCCTTCACCCTCACTCTCTCTCATCTCAGGGATGTTCAATGTCGGTCTCACAGATTCTGGTGCCGTGGTTCTCGCCTCCGCTCTCAGTACAATAGGATCACTAACGGACCTGAACCTGAGTGATAATAATCGGGGAGGTTCAGGAGTGAAACTGGTGTCTGCGGCTCTGAGGAAACGGGCGTGTAAAATACAGAAACTGTGGTATGTACAAGACTGTGGGAGATTTTGTTAACAGTCACCGCGTGTTTGACACTGATTATTAATGTGGTCAGTAATTGCGTTACTGATAAACATTGGGGATTTGTACTGTCTCCTGTCTCTCTGTGTCCTGCACCCCCCCCCCCACTCTCTCTTATCTCCAGGCTGAATGATGTCCGTCTGACCGGGGCCACAGTCTGGAGCTCCCTCCGCATCACCCCATCCCACACTCCTGGTTTCCGAATCAGAGAGCAGCTCCATCCGCATCATTCATCACACATTCCTCGGCGTCAGATGAAGAGTGAAGTTCCGTATACACCGTCCAATCACTCACACCCGGGGGCAAACTCAAAGTGACGCTTTTTCCTCATCCTACCTTCAAACAATCCCGGGGTCAGACACAGGGTGAATCTCTCTCCCAACCATTGCATCGCCCACTCCCGTTGTCAGATACTAAGTTAAGCTCGCTCCACAACGTCCCATCACACTCTCCAGGGGTCAGAAACAGAGTGCGGCTCACTCCCCACCGTCCAATCACACACACCCGGGATCATACACTGAGTACATCTCCCTCCCCACCGTCCCATAACACACATTCGTGGTCATACACAGAGTACGTCACACTGTTCCATCAGACACTCCACATGACAGAAACAGTGAATCTACTTCTACAGCGTCGCCATGGATGAAATGATTAACCAATGGATGAACATGACCTTCTATCGACATCCCCTCAATCGGAGCAGAGTAGATGTCGACAGGAAGAGTCCAACGCCTGTTTCAATGTTGGGGACCTATTTCCAGAAACTGAGTGGTTGTTTGTGGTAAAAGGTTGTCAGGTGGTTAGGACAAAAATATCAAAATTACACAATAAAAGTCCAGCAAATTCAAGACGAATAAAGCAGAAAATGCCGAGGAAAACACGGAAGCTATCCAACAAATTACAGAATCCTGCGACACTTTAATTCAGTCTGATTTCTTACACAGGCAGAAAGCAGTGGTAAGAGTTATTCGCCAAAACCGTGCTTTACAATACAAACACATGAAACAAAAGGTACTATTCATTAGCATAAATACAGTTTCAGTGGCCGAGTCCTACAATTATATTATGACTAATCGTTCATTGTAGATAGGGCAGTACCCGATAGCCGTCCGGATATAACATTGCAGGGTAAACCAGTAAAATCAACCTAGAAAGAGGCACGGCTATCCAAAACACGAAGAACACCACAGAAATTAGTAAGGCAATGTCATCTGAACGATGCTGGCGTGAAAGACGGAATTGAAAGATTCTGGTCCATGAGCATTGCATTACACGATACCCTTCCGCTTATAATATTACAGGATAAAGAAGCAAGAACAACGTACTTAATAGATACAACCACTCCGGATAACACACCACTTACAGAAAATCGAAAAGCGAAGATACCCGAGATATGTTGACTTGAAAGAGGAAATAGAAAGTCCATGGTACACGAACAGGGTAAACATTGTCCCAATACTAATATCTACAACTGGTATTATCCCTAAGTCACCACAGAAAAATATAAAACTGTTACACGGCAAATTGTATGTAAATCTCTCGAAAGCCACACTGCTAATCACCACCAGAATAGCCCGAACGTTGCTAATAATTGAGAAATGATTGCGCTCTCCCATGTCCATACCTCAGGCTTTACCAGTTTTAGCTGAGAAAAGTGATAGTAAACGTGCGACTGTACTGGAGTGAATGCAGAGGAGATTCGACATGCAGTTTCCTCGTGTGGAAATTTAATCGAACTCGTGAGGTGACATGACAAACTTTCCCTGGAGCAGAGTGGGCATCTGGGTTTTCCATAAGAATTTGCACTACTATAGCCAGAATGCATGATTTCTGCGGTGTTAAATATTTCTCCAGAACAGGGTTTCCTAACGCGAAGGACAAGTGTAAGGTTTACTGTAAGTTAGTGCGGAATGTTGACTTTCTTTTTCGTTTTATTCTTGGGCAAAAGTAAAGAATCGCTTACACATCTCCCGATTTGGTCTTAAATGTCCTCAGATCCTGAACAGTCCTATCATTGCCTAAAGGGGTGTGTCTGTAACGTTAGCGGGAGTATGGTGAAGAGAATGCTGGAATGAGTTGAGTAATTGTGAGGAGGTGGAGGTCGCGGGCTGCGGATGCCGAAGAGTCTGTTCCCGTGCTGTGTCTATCTCAGGCAATAAAACAGTTTATTTCTCACCTCTGCCTCGTTCTCCGGGACCGTCAGTTCCATAGTAACGAGATGAAAACACTGCGACGGCCTCTGAGAAGATCTTAGATATTCTGTTCATTAATTAGTTGGATAATTGACGTGAGCGGATATTTCGCTGCGCTGATGAACTGCTCTGTGAACTTGGACTCTGTTACCCCATAAATAAACGTGTTTGTGCAGCAACTTAATATCACCAGCATGATTCCAGAGTGTTGCAATATGTATTCCGAATCGTTGTAATTATTCTGATCCAATCCGGCGATGATGTAATAAAGGAATTCGGCAACATACACCGACCACAGGATGATGAAGCTTCCGGAGATGGTGAGAAGTAAGATCACAGACCTCCTCCTGCTCTCCATCTCCGGGTCACTGCGGTTCTGCGCCTTGTTCTGTCCCCTCAGCCCCTTACGGACGCGACTCGTCACTAAAATGTGTCTGACTGTCAGAGCGTTGAACAGTAGTATTAATAGGAAAGGGAGTAATGGCGTTAGAACTGTGGTAAACCAGTCATATCCCACCCACCCGGGATCCGTATGGTAGCCTGGGTTCGTAATACAGCCCCAGGGTATATTGTCAATCAGTTTCGCAGGATTAAATGCTAAGAAGTGGGGTACATTTTTAAAACAGAGCAGAACGCAGGTTGTTGACAGAACCGCAGCCGCAGTTTTCCCGATGCAATACTTCGCTCTCCATTTCTGGCAGCAGATGGCGACAAACCGATCAAACGTGAAGCTGACGGTGAACCAGACAGAACACTGAGTAGCTGCCTCTCCCAAGGCGGAGATCACACTGCACACCGGGGTGATGTCCAGGAAAGTCCCGGGGAAGTAATAATAACTGATCCGCCACAATATGACCTGAAAGATGATGCTTAGTAGATCCGCCGTTGCCATGGCCACCAGGTAGCGCGTGGTGCAGATGGAGAGTCCGCACTTTCCCCGGGACAGGATCGCAATCGCCACTAAATTCACTGGGGGAACAGCAAACAGAATGAGTGAATTACTGTCTCACCGATCAGTGGGTCTCAGGGCACAGACAAGCTGGAAATCGAGAACAATCAGACTGTGCAGACAACTGACTTCTGGGGGTGTAAAAGGAGTAATGCGGGAATCTCAGATCCCTTTCACGAATGCATACGGGGTGAACGGAGAAAATACTCGATACTGGAAAGGGAACAGGGTTTGGGAAGGAGGCGTTATCAACGGATCGTCGAGAGCGCTTGAGAGAAATCAATATAAATCTCCCCCCGTCAGGTTTTGCACTGATGTGTCAAACCTGGGTACCTCGGCAACTTTCTCAGCGATGCTGATTACCGCGTTCCTGTCACCTATGTCCTGGCACTCTCACTGTTCAGCAAAGTCCCGCTCCCTCCACCTCTGTCCATCTACAAAGTTCAAAACAAATTCATTTCCACCGTTCCAATGCCTGCGTCGCCTTCTTGACTCTCCGTTTAACACACGCACACAGCACCCCCACCACACCTCCGCTTGGATGGCCTACTTTAAATTCGGCAGCTACGCTTTGCCGGGGTTCCTTCACCCGCTCTCACCGAATCCGATTAGAAGGTTTCAATTTTCGTTTTTGAGGTTTATGCTTCACCCGCTGAACTTTAAAGTGTTTAGCACGCTAGTGCTTATATCATCAAAGACAGTGTCGGTACTCCAAAAGATCTGCCTCTTTTGGGGACGCTCCGAATTACTTCAGCATTATTCTAAATGTTTCAAAGCATATTGTACAAGAACGGAGTATCGCGTGCACCTTACCCCATCCGACCCCTAACGGACGCCGCTGGGCTTGCTCTTAACTCCTGCTTCACTTCACGGATAACAGGGCGTGGTAATAAACGCTTGCACAAAACACGCACACAGGCCCTTACTTGACTTACATTCGGAGTCTGACTTACAAATGCAATCGACCACTCTTCCCTGAATCTCAATGTCCATTGGCTTCCCGCGTTCCATTCAAATTTGCAGGTAATTCTTTAATCAGAGCACAATACCTTGAATTCTGAATTTAAAGCACGTTGCTCTAATGAAACGGTATAAAAGCAAATCACCGTAAAGGTGGCGAGCGCGCTGGATTACCGGGGTTTACTTGACAGCGACTTTGCATTGATAAATCACAACTGCCTGCTATGAATCTACAAAATGAATCCATCTACCCGATCTTTCTCTCTACGGCCGCTTCTGCTGCGGTTTACTACCAGCAGAAGCCATCGATTAAAAAGCAAGGGAACTTCTGAACGAACACAGAGATTGGTCGCAATGTCTCCACCGCACTCTCTGACAATCCGACATCACAGCGCTGTCGGTCACTGAACGAGTCCACGGACCGCGCACTGAAAACTTAAAATGTTAATTTGCTTGTGTTCCTACCAGGAACACCGATCACGGCAATGACCAAGTACCATATCTTCCCCACACGGTAAAAGGTTTCACGCATGCTGGCTGAGATTAAGCCTGTCTTCCAGCTGTCCGCGATCTCGCTGGAGAAACTCTGAGCTGACGAATCTCCACGCTCATTCATTTATACTCGCTCCATCACACGGACTATTTAATATCACACAAGGCTGAAGTGTTTTCGAAAAGCTGAGGTTAAAATAATCATGATGTCATTCAAGTAAACTCCCAATTGTGATGAGTTATGAATAGCTTGACACGAAATTGCAAAATCTGAAAGATGAAGAAATGACGATTGGAGAAGTCAGTGAATGTTGTTGTGAAACAATCTCAGACTCATCTCTCGGTTTCATGATTGTTATTGTTGATCTTGTCCATTCCGAGCATCCATGGACTTTGTCACCATAGACCAATGTTATACTGTCAATCGGCTATTCAGTTTCACTCTAGGAATTGTCTCGGTTATAGATCTTGCAATAGAAATATAAAATAAAGAATAAGATGTCTGAACGTTCCTGTAACATAGTGAAGAACCTTAAACTAATATCACATTCAGGCTCACGGAGATATTTTATGCACGTAAACGTTTAATCAATTTTACTGCAAAACGCACAATATTATGGAGGAACCAAACAGTTTAGAAGGCATCTTTGGAAATTATTAATCTGTCGACCTTTCTGGCCAAGACCTTTCTTCAAATTAATTAACACTTGGTCGTACCTCACCTCCATCAACAGAAGCGAGATTTCCCAGTGGCAAACAATTTTCTTTCCGATCCACGTTCACGGCACGATATGTCCACCCATGGGGTGCTCTCGTGCCACAATGAGGCTACTCTCAGGCCGGGTGTGCTACAGCTGGAATTCCGTCCAGGTAGCCTGCAATCCCATGGCAAGAACATCGATTTCCGTTGAGTTCCGGTAATTTCCCCTCTTTCCTTTCCCCTCTTCGGCCTCTTATCTCTCCGTCTGATCTGCCTATCGCCGCCCCATGACGTCCCTCTTCCTTCCCTTTTCCTTGGATCCACTCTCCTCTCCTATCAGCTTCCTTCTTCTGCAAACCTTTTCCTTATTCACCTATCATCACCCAGACTGTTATTACGCCAACCTGGCAACACCCTTTCCCTTCTAGCTTATCCTTCCTCTCCCCGAGGTTCTTATTCTGCCAACGTCCTCCTTCCTTTCTACCCCCTGATGAAGTGTCTTGGCCCGAAACGTCGTCTGTTTGTTCATTTGCATCGATGCTGCCTGACCTGCGGAGATCTACCAGACTGCGTTGTGTCTGTGAATACAATTGATATACATGCAGTCGTTCGTGTAGTAAACCAGCAGCCACCAAGGTTCTCAAAGGTATGAAGCAAAGTAATTCAACCATGAACTACACATGACCCTCGAATTTGTATATATGTTTAAACCGACATAGCAACTGCATTCATTACATTGGTAACAACAATTGTTTGGCACATGCGCTAAATTGCTAGCGTTGCTGATAGTGTTGTAGACAATGGTATTTGCCTATTTGACACTTCCATTGTAAACACAACACAAAACTGTTTATTCTGTTTTTATGTTCCTAATATGCCACCTCCGTTTACTTATGTATTGAATGGTCCGAACAGAATGCCTCTTGAGAAGAGCCCTTCACTCTCTCTATATACTCGATGCAATAAATATCTAATATGTCGTCGGTTGTGGGATTAAATTAGTCATTTTGTCAGCTGGTCAGCGAAAGGCAGACAGGGGTCAACACTGAGGTACGATGTTACCTTCCATGTGTGAGTATGGCTGGGGTATTCACAAAGAGTGACGGGGTTCTCGGGAGTGCTGATGTGGACACGAAGAAAGAAATTGAAGTCCAAACATCAATAAAGGTATGGAAGCAGATTGACAATGGGGCATCCAATACGTTCTGAACAGATGCCGTCACAGATGGGAAAAGTCATGGTGCAGTAATATATAATAGTAGTCTGATTTTCTGCTCCCCGTGAGTGATGGACGTGATTGCTGTGGCGCCCTGCACAACTGTTTCGCCAGGAAATTCCCGAGCATAGAACATTTCCGATATCAGCCGAGAATCTTTCATTCTCTCCTTGAAACCCAGGACCAGGAGGTGCTTCACACAGAAGCTAAACAATTATTAGCGACATACAGTTGCTTGCAAAAGTTTGGGGGAACCCCTGATCAAAATTTATGTTATTGTGAATAGTTAAGTGAAGAAAAGTTTAAATGATCTCCAGAAGTCATAAAGTTAAAGATGAATATTTTTCAACATTTTAAGCAAGTTCAGTATATTATTTTTGTATGTACCCGCCACGAAATGTCAACGCATGGGAAAGGTAATACTGGGGGAAAGTAATCCACGCTGGCCGGGCACTCCTCGTCATCCTGATATAACCTTGAAGATCCCAACTTTGGGTCATTCACTTCCGCAGAGTTGTCGCGGTATGTACTCCTGAAAACCTCTATTCCTATCTATCTCGTATCGTATTAATCTAATAGCTTTCAATTTCGTTCAATCACACTTTATGGCCCTTTCCCCCGACATCTGATCTTGGTAACTGAATTTGTCCTTCCCAACTCAGACTGGCTCAAGCCAGACACTCGGCGCAGACCAATAGGTCACAGGCTGTTCCTTCTCATCTGAAAATGGTTTGCTTTCGATCATCAAAAACAAAACAACTCATTGTGTCCACCTGTAGTTGCTTTGATGAAGCCATCCCTGAGAACGGACCTCCATTCCTGCGATCACATGACAAGAACAACAGCATCTTCTTTGTCTATTTCCATTGCCTTTGCCTCGTTTCCGTTCACTGATTTGCAGATTATAGTTTTCTGAGCAACATATATGTTCGTCTGTCGATATGTGTGTCTGCACATCTAACTATCCATCCATCTATCTCTCTAACTATCTGGCCGTCTACCGGTGTGCCTGTCCTCTGCCTGCCTGTTTCTCTGTCTGTCTGTCTGTGTAACTGTATATCGTTTATCTACTTCTTCCCAGATATTGTGACTTTGATCAAGCGCATTTCACAAGAGTGTGGACAATGAGAAGCCGTTTTGAATATTTAAATACTTATTTTCTCAATCTTACCGGATTCATATCTATAAGGTAGATACGCTGTGACATGGGAGTGACGTCAGTTCATAATTCAATTGACACTTCAAGGGTATTTACAAAGGCCGACTGAAGATCATGATCCAGTAGACAGCGAGTCGGCAGAGTGTAATCCCTCACTTGCTGTCCCAGTTTTAACTGTATTGATGATATATGGTTTGTTGGACATGGAGTACAACAATGAAGTGAAGGTTCACGTGAACTGGCTGAGAAACTGAATCACAGTGAGTGGACAATCAGCTCAAATGAATATACAAGTTCTCAGTCCTAATGTGCTGTCTGGACATACAACGTAATAATGGAAAAGAATGAATGCCGTTCTACCTTATCAGACTGCCTATTATTGCTGTCATATTTATTCATGGAAATTCCTTGCATGAAGTCCTCGTACTGAGCGCTCAGGGCTGAATCGGAAGAGTTGCATTTTTCGTATTACTGTTTGGGATTTCACCAATGGATTGTGTTTATATCGTTTTGTTAATTTTGAGTCTGAGTCTGAGCTAATTCTAGACTTTACTCTGCATTTGAGTTCATCCTTATCCAAAACTCTCTCGTTACGTTCACAAGATCATACGGCTCCTGTGTCATCCAATCTCAAGGTCGCCGTGTCGTTCTTTCCACAACCAATATAAAATTTGACCAGGAAGTGGAGGACTTTTAAGTGGAACCTAATCAGCAAACTACTAGTGGCCGCGAACAAAAGCAACCTGGAATGGTTTACCGGAAGTCTTCTGAATTTTGGAGAAAATAAAATGCCCGTGAGAAAAGCAGACTACGGCAAGTCGAATAGGCTGCAGAATTAAAATTCTGAGGTCAAGATCTAATGTGATAGCTGAAACAATATGGTCGTAATTTTGCACGTTGCGACATCCCATCTCCACTAGCTATGATTATCCTTGTTAATACACAAACACAAACACACACACACACACACACACACACACACACACACACACACACACACACACACACACACACACACACACACACAAACTGACACAGTAGTAGATATTTAATGCATTTTTAGTTTTTATTAATTGTTGGACTTGAATTATTTTTACACATTCAGCAACCATATGCTAATCTTGCCATCAAATGCATGTGTTTGTTTAATCTAATCCATTATCACGAAGACTTAACGCACGGTCACGCTAAGATTCTGTTTTAATCGGATATAAAATATAGAAATTCTTCTGCTCTACGCCGATGCAGCTTCATGGGGAGTAAATAAATATCCCCGAGTCTAAAAATACGTCAGTCACCTTGTCAAACTGAAATGCAATATTTACATTATTAGCACCACGTTTCAATTGTAAATTTCTTTTTTAATGACGACTTGCTTTATGGTACAGTCTATTGGAAGACACAGCGATGTTTTGCAATCATCTTCCCTAAATATTATTTAGGTATATTTATAATCGAGTATATTCATATAATATTTATATTTATTTTAATATTTATTGTAATATTATAATATCATATAATTATAGTATTTATAGTCCTTTAGCGTTTTATTTAAATTATTAATGCTATTTGCTTCATCTCTGAGACTAGTCAATCCCGGAAAATCTGCAGGTGGTTGTGAATGACAGGATTATGGACACTTAATTATGGAAATTTGTTTGACGTATGAGTACGATTGGCATCTCAGGCTTACCGGGTCCGAATGCGCTGCTCAACAGGAAATTAAGTGAGGAAGAGTGTTGTACCACCGACTGCGGCGATCATGACAGTAGTTGACAGGAAGGATTTCACTTTAAAGGCGACGAACAGCTGGTCCTCTCGGATCAATTTAAACAGGGATGATCATATTCAGAGTTCAAAGTAAATTTATTACGAAAGTAGCCACATGTCACCATATCGGTGGAAAGGACTAGCCACATTTTTGCGGGCATACTCAAATAAAACCAGTAACCATAACCGAATCATGTAATGTACGCACCAACAACGCTAAGCGAACGAGTGCAAAATACAACAAAATGTGCAAATACAAACATAGTAAATAGTAAGAATAATATAGGCCCTCCTTGAGAGCATTGCAATTCTGTTAAGAAGAGTAAGGTACCAAATTTAAGTGACAGCACATCCGAGAAAAGTCAAATTTTCAAAGGTTTCAAAGGCACAATATACTTAATCTCGGAGGAATATGTACAGTATACATCCTGAAATTGTTTTTTTTCTGAAACATCCACGAAAACAGTAGAGTGTCCCAAAGAGTGAGTGACAGTTAAATGTTACAACATTCCCCGCAGCTCCTCCCTCCCACGCGTCAGCAGCAGCAAAGCAAAGATTCCACCCTACTCCACCAGCCAAAAAAAAAATGATCGCCACCCCAGCTAGCATTCAAACGTGCAGCGAAACATCAATAAAGACACAGACTTGCAGTACCCCAAAGACTATTTGTTCACCCGGTGTTTCGACATACCACAGGCTCTCTCTCTCCCTAATAAGGGAGAAAGAGTTGGCCCCGAGACTCAAACACTCGCTGATTTATGGTGTTAATAATCTGTTGCTTCACTTTTTCTGCCCAGAGAACTCGGGTCTCTAGGCACACAGCCAACAGCCAACTTGCTGCTTTCGATCTTCTGCCTATCAGGAGACACCGATTTCCTGTAGAAGCACCAAACTCGAGTCCGCCCGCTTCCAGGGCCACGAAATCCGGAAGCTCCGAGGGCGCCATAATCTTCTCGGCCGAGTGGAAGAACGGCCAGTCGTGAGTCCATTCCCGCGAATAATCGAAGTCAGCGTGTAACGCCAGGCCAAGATTTTCAAAATAAACCTAAAAGGGAACAAGAGAGATATTAAAGTCAGGAATAGAGCTGTTTCCGAAGATGCAAGCAAATGTGTCGCCGTTAGTCGCCATTTTCTTCTAAGCTACAGCCCCGTAATTACCACTATTAAAGAAAAAGTGAACCAATGGGACAACATGGTCCTTCATGGAAAACATCCCCACGATGTAAGGAAGTTCGATAAATTTAAAAAATGCAAAGAAAAAGAAAAATAGACAATCGAAAGCATTACAGGACCCTGGAACCGCTCAGCACAATCTGAATAGTTACACAGCCACAATCAAATGCAAACATCGTTCATCTAAATCTGGCTTTAAAATGCCAACCTGTAAATGAAGTCACACCTTACATGCATACAATTTGATCCGTTTTTCGAGTCAAAATACCACAAATTATATTATGTCAGATCAACTTGCTGCAGACTAGACAATCAATAATAACAGGTCGGTGCAGAAGCACAGGATAAACAAGCAAGGGCAACTTATTTAATAGATCTAGCCATTCCAAACACACATAGAATACAGAAATCAATAATCCCAAAGAAGACACCTCTGGGTCGCGGATCTCAGTCTAATTTCACAAACTGGCGAGTTTTAACAGTCTCCGAATAACCAGCCTTACACGTGTTGTATGGTCCTCACACCGGTTAGAAAAGATCAAACTGTCATCCAGATATCCTCAGTGTATAGCATTGTCATGGCACCGATGGGGCAGTAGTGTGGTTGCAATCTATTTAATAAACTCCTCAAGGAAGTCGGAACACTTGGGGGTGGGGACGTATTTGACATCAACAGACGTCACAGTCTCAGTAAATTAATGGAATGTATTCTTAGAGATGGTATATATAATTATCTGGATAGAGAGTTTCTGATTAGGAGCATTTAACATAGATTTGTGAGTGGAAGACCATGTTTGACAAATCTTATTCAATTTTTTGCCACATTTCTTCATAGGCCTTCTACACATTGTGTCAAGAATCCTTCCTGAACACACCTAACGTGGAAGCATTGGAAAGGGTACAAAGGAGATTTACCAGAATGCTGCCAGGTTTAGAGAGTATCGATTATGCTCAGAGATTAAAGGAGCTAGGGCTTTACTCTTTGGACAGAAGGAGGATGAGAGGAGGCATTATAGAGGTGTCCAAGATATAAAGAGGAATAGACAGAGTGAACAGCCAGCGCCTCTTCCCCAGGACCCCACTGCAGAGTACAAGAGGACATGGCTTTAAGGTAACGGGAGGGAAGTTCAAGGGGGATATTAGAGGAAGGTTTTTCACTCAGAGAGTGGTTGGTGCGTGAAATGCACTGCCTGAGTCGGTCGTGGAGGCAGATACACTAGTGAAGTTTAAAAGACTACTAGACAGGTATATGGAGGAATTTATGGTGGGGGGTTATCCGGGAGGCAGGCGTTGAGGGTCGGCACGAAATTATGGGCCGAAGTACTTTAATGTCCTGTACTATTCTATGTTCTCTGTTCTAAAAAACTCCACTCCAGGTGCACCCCTAGCTCTAAAGAGATGCCAATCGATATTTCGGAAATTAAGAACTCCCATCACAACCACTCTGTTCTTCTTGCAACTTTCCAGGATCGGTTTCCCTATCTGCCCCTCGATATCCCTGTTACCGCAATGTAAAAAACTCCCAGTAAGGTTATTGACCCGCTTCAGTATCTACTGAACGGAGTAACTAGCGGCGTCACGGGGATGACAAGCTTCATGAAGATTTTGTACATTTTCTTGCACACGCAGTCTGGACTGAGTCTGTCACTTTAACGTTTATACAGCCTGACGGTGTTGGCACGTTATGTTGTCAGATATTACTGACACCTGTCTCAGAGTCGGCGTATAGTGAATGAACACACCCGTAGCCTACAAATAAAACAAAACCCAGAAGTGTTGCTGTTTATATTGGATGGTTTTGATGAATTCAATTACAAAAGTAATTTCGCTGACAGCCGGAGAGACAGAGAACCCTAATACAGATGCACAGATCCTGAATTCCGGTGCAAGGTGTCTGACATTGTGTACAGTTTAATCCAGGTCAAGCTGCTCCCAGGGTGTTCAGTGCTGGTGACCACCCGTCCCACTGAGTTACTGACGACGCTGAACCTGAGTGAAATAAACTGGGAGATTCAGGATTGAAACTGGTGTCTGCGTCTCTGAGGAACCCGGAGTGTAAAATACAGACACTGGTGTTAAGTACCAGACTGGGAGATCACGTTTACAGTCACTGGGTGTCTGACACTGAATATTTATGTGAACAGTAATTGTGTTACTGATAAACACTGGGGACTTGTACCGTTTCCTGCCTCTCTGTGTCCTTCACCCTCACTCTCTCTCATCTCCAGGCTGAACGATGGCCGTCTCACAGATTCTGGTGCCGAGGATCTCGTCTCCACTCTCAGTACAAACCTATCACTGACGGTGCTGTATCTGGGATAAAACTGGCTAACAGACCGATGTTTCCCCCCTCTCCAGCGCCTCATACTGACCCTCCCGATCGGATGAGCGTTTGTGTTAATAATGTGATAAAATTTCAGCCGATCCGTGGGTTTTCTGGCAATATTTGTCAATGAGTGTTATTGAAACATTAACCCACTGTCCTGTTACTGACACAGTTGTGTAATCTGCTTATTTTATCTGTATCCGTCCATCTGTTTCAATCTGCAGTACAATCTGTTCAGTCAGAAATGGAAGAAGGAACTTAGATCTCTGCAGGAACCCAGACCCGGACTGAGAGTGAGATTGTGAACATCTGAATGTGTGAACCGTGGTTTCTTATTGGGACAATTTGGCCGCTTCCCCGCCGTCCCCTTTAAAACCATCCTCCCCTTTAACGGCCGCGCTCCGGGTTTCATTTCCAACTGTTCCATCGGACTCCAGATCCAGCCGAAAGCTGTGACATTAAGGCAGCCCCGCAGTGAGGCTCAATCCTTATTCTCGCATCACTCACGGGGTCAGACACAGAGTGCAGCTCATTCGACCTCGTCTCCTCTGAGTGAAACTCCCTGCACGTTCCATTAACCATTCCGGGGATCATAACCACAATGAATGTCGGTCCGCATCATCCCATCAAACCCGCCCGGAGACTGACAGAAAGTGAAGCTCCCTCCGCACCATCCCATCCCACACTCCTTGTGTCCGAACCGGAGAGCAGATCTATCCGCATCGTCCATCACACTTTCCTCGGGGTCAGTCGCAGAGTGAAATTCCGTATACACCGACCAATCACTCACATCCGGGGTCACACACTAAGTGACGCCTGTTCCGCATCCTCGCATCAAACAATCCCGGGTTCAGATACAGGGTGAAGCTCCCTTCCCACCTTCCCATCACACTCCCGTTGTCAAACACTAAGTGAAGCTCCCTCCACACCGTCCCATCATACACTCCAAGGGTCAGACACAGAGTAATGTTCCCACGCCACCTTCCCATCACACACTTCCGGGGACAGACACAGGGTGAGGTTCACTCCCCACCGTCCCATCACACACTCCAAGGGTCAGACACAGAGTGAAACTCCCACCCCACCGTCCCATCACACACCTCAAGGGTCAGACACAGAGTGAAACCCCCACCCCACCGTCCCATCACACAATTCCGGGGTCAGACACAGAGTGAATCTCCCTCCACACCGTCAAATCACACACTCCCGGGGTCAGACACAGAGTGAATCTCCCTCCACACCGTCCCATCACACACTCCCGGGGTCAGACACAGAGTACATCTCACTCCACACAGTCCCGTCACACACTCCACATGTCAGAAACAGTGAAGCTACTTCTAAAGCGTCGCCATGGATGAAATGATAATCCAATGGGTGAACATGACCTTCTATCGGCATCCCCTCAATCGGAGCAGAGCAGATGTCGACAGGAAGCGTACAACTCCTGTTTCAATGTTGGAGACCACCTTCCAGAAACGGAGTGGTTGCTGGTGGTAAAAGGGTGTCAGGTGGTTAGCACAAAAATATCAAAATTACACAATAAAAGTTCAACAAATTCAAGACAATAAAAGCAGAAAATACCGAGGAAAACACAGAAGCTATCCAACACATTACAGAATCCTGCAAAAGTTTAATTCACTCTGATTTCTTACACAGACAGAAAGCAGTGGTAAGAGTTATTCGCCAAAACCGTGCTTTACAATACAAACGCATGATACTCAAGATACCATACATTAGTATAAATACAGTTTCAGAGGCGGAGTCCGACAATTATATTATGACTGACCGTTCATTGCAGATAGGGCAGTAACCGATACCCGTCCGGATATAATATTGCAGAGTAAACCAGTAAAATCAACCTATGAAGAGGCATGGCTATCCAAAACACTGAGAACACCATTGAAATCAGTAAGGGAAAGTCATCTGAACTATGCTGGCGTGAAAGAGGGAATGAAAGTTTCTGGTCCATGAGCATTGCAATACAGGATATCCTTCCGCTTATAATATTACAGGATAAAGAAGCAAGAACAACGTACTTAATAGATACAACAATTCCAGATAACACACCACTTACAGAAAATCGAAAAGCGAAGATACCCGAAATATGTTGACTTGAAAGAGAGAATAGAAAGTCCATGGGACACGAACAGGGTAAACCTTGTCCCAATATAAATATCTACAACTGGTATTATCCCTAAGTCATTACACGATGACATTAAGCTATTACCCTGCAAAATCTATGTAAATCTCCCGAAAGCCACAATGGTAATAATCACCAGAATAGTCCGAAAGTTGCTAGCAATTGAGAAATGAGTGCGCTCTCCCATGTCCATCCCTCAGGCTTTACCAATTTTAGCTGAGAAAAGTGATAATAAACTTGCGACTGTACTGGAGTGAATGCAGAGGAGATTCGACGTGCAGTTTCCTCGGGTGGAAATTTAATCGAACTCGTCAAGTGAGATGACAATCTTTCCCGTGGAGCAGAGTGGGCACGTGGGTTTTCGATAGGAATTTGCGCAATTATAATCAGAATGCATAATTTCTGCAGGGTTAAATATTTCTCCACAACAGGGTTTTCTAACGCGAAGGACAAGTGTAAGGTTTACTATAAGTTCGTGCGGACTGTTGACGTTCTTTTTCGTTTTATTCTTGTGCAAAAGTAACGAATGGCATACATACCTGCCGATTTGGTCTTAAATGTCATCAGATCCTGAACAGCCCTATCATTGTCTAAAGGGGTGTGGCTGTAACGGGAACGGGAGTATGGTGAAGAAAATGTTGGATTGAGTTGAGTAATTTTTAGTAGGTGGAGGTCGCGGGCTGCGGATGACGAAGAGTCTGTTCCCGTGCTGTGTCTATCTCGGGCTATAAAACAGTTTATTTCTCACCTCTGCCTCCTTGTCCGGTGACGGTCAGTTCCATAGTAACAAGATGAAAACACTGCGACGGCCTCTGAGAAGATCTTAGATATTCTGTTCATTAATTAGTTGGATAATTGACGTGAGCGGATATTTCGCTGCGCTGATGAACTGCTCTCTGAACTTGGACTGTGTTACCCCATAAATAAACGTGTTTGTGCAGCAACTTAATATCACCAGCATGATTCCAGAGTGTTGAAATATGTATTCCGAATCGTTGTAATTCTTTGGATCCAATCCGGCGATGGTGTAATAAAGGAATTCGGCAACATTCACCGACCACAGGATGATGAAGCTTCCGGAGATGGAGAGAAGTAAGATCACAGACCTCCTCCTGCTCTCCATCTCCGGGTCACTGCGTTTCTCCGCCTTGTTCTGACCCCTCAGCCCCTGACGCACGCGACCTGTCACCAAAATGTGTCTAACTGTCAGAGCGTTGAACAGGAGTATTAACACGAACGGGAGTAATGGCGTTAAAGCTGTGGTAAACCAGTCATATCCCACCCACCCGCGATCCGTATAGTAGCCCGGCTTCATAATACAGTTCCAGGGTACATTGTCAATCACTTTCACAGGATGAAATGTAAAGAAGTAGGGCACATTTTTAACACAGATCAGAAGGCCGGTTGTTGTCAGAACCACAGCCGCAGTTTCGCCGGTGCAATACTTCGCTTTCCGCTTCTGACAACAGATGGCGACAAACCGATCAAATGCAAACATGACGGTGAACCAGACGGAACAGTCAGTGACTGCCTGTCCCAGGGCACCGATCACACTGCACACGGGAGTGATGCCGGAGTAACTAGCGGCGTCACGGGGAATGACAAGCTTCATGAAGATTTTGCACATTTCCTTGCACGCGCAATCTGGACTGAGTCTGTCACTTTAACGTTTATACAGCCTGACGGTGTTGGCGCGTTACGTTGTCAGATTTTAATGATACCCGTCTCAGAGTCGGTGTATAATTAAGTAACACATCCGTAGCCTTCAAATAGAACACGACCAGAGGTGTTGCTGTTTATATTGGATGACTTTGATGAATTCAATGATAAAATTGATTTCGCTGACAGCCGGAGAGACAGAGAACCCCAATACACATGCACAGATCCCTGAATTCCGGTGCAAGATGTTTGACATTGTGTACAGTTTAATCCAGGGCAAGCTGCTCCCAGAGTGTTCAGTGCTGGTGAAAACTCGTCCCGCTGGGTTACTGACGACGCTGAACATGAGTGAAATAAACTGGGAGATTCAGGATTGAAACTTGTGTCTGCGTCTCTGAGGAACCCGGAGTGTAAAATACAGACACTGGTGTTAAGTACCAGACTGGGAGATCACGTTTACAGTCACTGGGTGTCTGACACTGAATATTAATGTGATCAGTAATTGTGTTACCGAAAACAACTGGGGATTTGTACCGACTCCTGTCTTTCTGTTTCCTTCACCCTCACTCTCCCTCATCTCAAGGATGTTCAATGTCGGTCTCACAGATTCTGGTGCCGTGGTTCTCGCCTCCGCTCTCAGTACAATAGGATCACTAACGGACCTGAACCTGAGTGATAATAATCGGGGAGGTTCAGGAGTGAAACTGGTGTCTGCGGCTCTGAGGAAACGGGCGTGTAAAATACAGAAACTGTGGTAAGTACAAGACTGTGGGAGATTTTGTTAACAGTCACCGCGTGTTTGACACTGATTATTAATGTGGTCAGTAATTGCGTTACTGATAAACATTGGGGATTTGTACTGTCTCCTGTCTCTCTGTGTCCTGCACCCCCCCCCCACTCTCGCTTATCTCCAGGCTGAATGATGTCCGTCTGACCGGGGCCACAGTCTGGAGCTCCCTCCGCATCACCCCATCCCACACTCCTGGTTTCCGAATCAGAGAGCAGCTCCATCCGCATCATTCATCACACATTCCTCGGCGTCAGATGAAGAGTGAAGTTCCGTATACACCGTCCAATCACTCACACCCGGGGGCAAACTCAAAGTGACGCTTTTTCCTCATCCTACCTTCAAACAATCCCGGGGTCAGACACAGGGTGAATCTCTCTCCCAACCATTGCATCGCACACTCCCGTTGTCAGATACTCAGTTAAGCTCGCTCCACAACGTCCCATCACACTCTCCAGGGGTCAGAAACAGAGTGCGGCTCACTCCCCACCGTCAATCACACACACCCGGGATCATACACAGAGTACATCTCCCTCCCCACCGTCCCATAACACACATTCGTGGTCATACACAGAGTACATCACACTGTTCCATCAGACACTCCACATGACAGAAACAGTGAATCTACTTCTACAGCGTCGCCATGGATGAAATGATTAACCAATGGATGAACATGACCTTCTATCGACATCCCCTCAATCGGAGCAGAGTAGATGTCGACAGGAAGAGTCCAACGCCTGTTTCAATGTTGCGGACCTATTTCCAGAAACTGAGTGGTTGTTTGTGGTAAAATGGTGTCAGGTGGTTAGGACAAAAATATCAAAATTACACAATAAAAGTCCAGCAAATTCAAGACGAATAAAGCAGAAAATGCCGAGGAAAACACGGAAGCTATCCAACAAATTACAGAATCCTGCGACACTTTAATTCAGTCTGATTTCTTACACAGGCAGAAAGCAGTGGTAAGAGTTATTCACCAAAACCGTGCTTTACAATACAAACACATGATACAAAAGGTACTATTCATTAGCATAAATACAGTTTCAGTGGCCGAGTCCTACAATTATATTATGACTAATCGTTCATTGTAGATAGGGCAGTACCCGATAGCCGTCCGGATATAACATTGCAGGGTAAACCAGTAAAATCAACCTAGAAAGAGGCATGGCTATCCAAAACACGAAGAACACCACAGAAATTAGTAAGGCAATGTCATCTGAACGATGCTGGCGTGAAAGACGGAATTGAAAGATTCTGGTCCATGAGCATTGCAATACATGATATCCTTCCGCTTATAATATTACAGGTTAAAGAAGCAAGAACAACTTACTTAATAGATACAACAATTCCAGATAACACACCACTTACAGAAAATCGAAAAGCGAAGATACCCGAGATATGTTGACTTGAAAGAGGAAATAGAAAGTCCATGGTACACGAACAGGGTAAACATTGTCCCAATACTAATATCTACAACTGGTATTATCCCTAAGTCTCCACAGAAATATATAAAACTGTTACACGGCAAATTGTATGTAAATCTCTCGAAAGCCACACTGCTAATCACCACCAGAATAGCCCGAACGTTGCTAGCAATTGAGAAATGATTGCGCTCTCCCATGTCCATACCTCAGGCTTTACCAGTTTTATCTGAGAAAAGTGATAGTAAACGTGCGACTGTACTGGAGTGAATGCAGAGGAGATTCGACATGCAGTTTCCTCGTGTGGAAATTTAATCGAACTCGTGAGGTGACATGACAAACTTTCCCTGGAGCAGAGTGGGCATCTGGGTTTTCCATAAGAATTTGCACTACTATAGCCAGAATGCATGATTTCTGCGGTGTTAAATATTTCTCCAGAACAGGGTTTCCTAACGCGAAGGACAAGTGTAAGGTTTACTGTAAGTTAGTGCGGAATGTTGACTTTCTTTTTCGTTTTATTCTTGGGCAAAAGTAAAGAATCGCTTACACATCTCCCGATTTGGTCTTAAATGTCCTCAGATCCTGAACAGTCCAATCATTGTCTAAAGGGGTGTGTCTGTAACGTTAGCGGGAGTATGGTGAAGAGAATGCTGGAATGAGTTGAGTAATTGTGAGGAGGTGGAGGTCGCGGGCTGCGGATGCAGAAGAGTCTGTTCCCGTGCTGTGTCTATCTCAGGCAATAAAACAGTTTATTTCTCACCTCTGCCTCGTTCTCCGGTGACCGTCAGTTCCATAGTTACAAGATGAAAACACTGCGACGGCCTCTGAGAAGATCTTAGATATTCTGTTCATTAATTAGTTGGATAATTGACGTGAGCGTATATTTCGCTGCGCTGATGAACTGCTCTCTGAACTTGGACTGTGTTACCCCATAAATAAACGTGTTTGTGCAGCAACTTAATATCACCAGCATGATTCCAGAGTGTTGAAATATGTATTCCGAATCGTTGTAATTCTTTGGATCCAATCCGGCGATGATGTAATAAAGGAATTCGGCAACATACACCGACCACAGGATGATGAAGCTTCCGGAGATGGTGAGAAGTAAGATCACAGACCTCCTCCTGCTCTCCATCTCCGGGTCACTGCGGTTCTGCGCCTTGTTCTGGCCCCTCAGCCCCTTACGGACGCGACTCGTCACTAAAATGTGTCTGACTGTCAGAGCGTTGAACAGTAGTATTAATAGGAAAGGGAGTAATGGCGTTAGAACTGTGGTAAACCAGTCATATCCCACCCACCCGGGATCCGTATGGTAGCCTGGCTTCGTAATACAGCCCCAGGGTATATTGTCAATCACTTTCGCAGGATTAAATGCTAAGAAGTGGGGTACATTTTTAAAACAGAGCAGAACGCCGGTTGTTGACAGAACCGCAGTCGCAGTTTTCCCGGTGCAATACTTCGCTCTCCATTTCTGACAACAGATGGCGACAAACCGATCAAACGTGAAGCTGACGGTGAACCAGACAGAACACTGAGTAGCTGCCTCTCCCAAGGCGGAGATCACACTGCACACCGGGGTGATGTCCAGGAAAGTCCCGGGGAAGTAATAATAACTGATCCGCCACAATATGACCTGAAAGATGATGCTTAGTAGATCCGCCGTTGCCATGGCCACCAGGTAGCGCGTGGTGCAGGTAGAGAGGCCGCACTTTCCCCGGGACAGGATCGCAATCGCCACTAAATTCACTGGGGGAACAGCAAACAGAATGAGTGAATTACTGTCTCACCGCTCAGTGGGTCTCAGGGCAGAGACAAGCTGGAAATCGAGAACAATCAGACTGTGCAGACAACTGACTTCTGGGGGTGTAAAAGGAGTAATGCGGGAATCTCAGATCCCTCTCACGAATGCATACGGGGTGAACGGAGAAAGTACTCGATACTGGAAAGGGAACAGGGTTTGGGAAGGAGGCGTTATCAACGGATCGCCGAGAGCGCTTGAGAGAAATCAATATAAATCTCCCCCCGTCAGGTTTTGCACTGATGTGTCAAACCTGGGTACCTCGGCAACTTTCTCAGCGATGCTGATTACCGCGTTCCTGTCACCTATGTCCTGGCACTCTCACTGTTCAGCGAAGTCCCGCTCCCTCCACCTCTGTCCATCTACAAAGTTCAAAGCAAATTCATTTCCACCGTTCCAATGCCTGCGTCTCCTTCTTGACTCTCCGTTTAACACACGCACACAGCACCCCCACCACACCTCCGCTTGGATGGCCTCCTTTAAATTCGGCAACTACGCTTTGCCGGGGTTCCTTCACCCGCTCTCACCGAATCCGATTAGAAAGTTTCAATTTTCGTTTTTGAGGTTTATGCTTCACCCGCTGAACTTTAAAGTGTTTAGCACGCTAGTGCTTATATCATCAAAGACAGTGTCGGTACTCCAAAAGATCTGCCTCTTTTGGGGACGCTCCGAATTACTTCAGCATTACTCTAAATGCTCCGAAGCATATTGTACAAGAACGGAGTATCGCGTGCACCTTACCCCATCCGACCCCTAACGGACGCCGCTGGGCTTGCTCTTAACTCCTGCTTCACTTCACGGATAACAGGGCGTGGGAATAAACGCTGGCACAAAACACGCACACAGGCCCTTACTTGACTTATATTCGGAGTCTGACTTACAAATGCAATCGACCACTCTTCCCTGAATCTCAGAGTCCATTGGCTTCACGCGTTCCATTCAAATTTGCAGGTAATTCTTTAATCAGAGCACAATACCTTGAATTCTGAATTTAAAGCACGTTGCTCTAATGAAACGGTATAAAAGCAAATAACCGTAAAGGTGGCGAGCGCGCTGGATTATCGGGGTTTACTTGACAGCGACTTTGCATTGATAAATCACAACTGCCTGCTATGAATCTACAAAATGAATCCATCTACCCGATCTTTCTCTCTACGGCCGCTTCTGCTGCGGTTTACTACCAGCAGAAGCCATCGATTAAAAAGCAAGGGAACTTCTGAACGAACACAGAGATTGGTCGCAATGTCTCCACCGCACTCTCTGACAATCCGACATCACAGCGCTGTCGGTCACTGAACGAGTCCACGGACCGCGCACTGAAAACTTAAAATGTTAATTTGCTTGTGTTCTTACCGGGAACACCGATCACGGCAATGACCAAGTACCATATCTTCCTCACACGGTAAAAGGTTTCACGCATCCTGTCTGAGATTCACCCTGTCTTCTAGCTGTCCGCGATCTCGCTGGAGAAACTCTGAGCTGACGAATCTCCACGCTCATTCATTTATACTCGCTTCATCACACGAACTATTTAATATCACACAAGGCTGAAGTGTTTTCGAAAAGCTGAGGTTAAAATAATCATGATGTCATTCAAGTAAACTCCCAATTGTGATGAGTTATGAATAGCTTGACACGAAATTGCAAAATCTCAAAGATGAAGAAATGATGATTGGAGAAGTCAGTGAATGATGTTGTGAAACAATCTCAGACTCATCTCTCGGTTTCATGATTGTTATTGTTGATCTTGTCCATTCCGAGGGTCCATGGACTTTGTCACCATAGATCAATGTTATACTGTCAATGGGCTGCTCTGTTTCACTCTGGGAATTGTCTCGGTTATAGATCTTGCAATAGAAATATAAAATAAAGAATAAGATGTCTGAACGTTCCTGTAACATAGTGAAGAACCTTAAACTAATATCACATTCAGGCTCACGGAGATATTTTATGCACGTAAACGTTTAATCAATTTTACTGCAATACGCACAATATTATGGAAGAACCAAACAGTTTAGAAGGCATCTTTGGAAATTATTAATCTGTCGACCTTTCTGGCCAAGGCCTTTCTTCAAATTAATTAACACTTGGTCGTACCTCACCTCCATCAACAGAAGCGAGATTTCCCAGTGGCAAACCATTTTTTTACGATCCCCGTTCACGGTTCGATATGTCGACCCGTGGCTTGCTCTCGTGCCACAATGAGGCTACTCTCAGGCCGGGTGTGCTACACCTCAAATTCCGTCCAGGTAGCCTGCAATCTCATGGCAAGAACATCGATTTCCGTTGAGTTCCGGTATTTTCCCCTCCTTCCTTTTCCCACTTCGGCCTCTTATCTCTCCGCCTGATCTGCCTATCGCCTTCCCATGATGCCCCTCTTCCTTCCCTTTTCCTTGGATCCAATCTCCTCTCCTATCAGCTTCCTTCTTCTGCAGCCCTTTGCCTTGTTCCCCTATCATCACCCAGACTGTTATTTCGCCAACCTGGCAACACCCATTCCCTTCTAGCTTGTCCTTCCCTCTCCCCGAGGTTCTTATTCTGCCATCTTCCTCCTTCCTTTCTACCCCCTGATGAAGGGTCTCGCACCGAAACGTCGTCTGTTGGTTTATTCCCACAGATGCTGCCTGACCTGCGGAGATACACCCAGCGTGTTGTATGTCAATACAATTGATATACATGCAATCCTTCGTGCAGTAAACCAGCGGCCACCAATGCTCGCACCGGTATGAAGCAAAGTAATTCAACCGCCGTAGACATGACCCTCGAATTTGTGTATATGTTTAAACCGACATAGCATCTGCATTCATTACACTTGTAACAACAATTGTTTGGCAGATGCGCTAAATTGCTAACGTTGTTGATAATCTTGTAGACAATGGCGTTCACTTCCATTGTAAACACAAGACAACATTGTTTATTCTGTTTTAAGTTTCCTAATATGCCGCCTCGTTTATGTATTGAATGGTCTGAACAGAATGGCTCCTGAGAAAAGCCCTTCACTCAATGGGTCGTCGGTTGTTGAATTAAATTAGTTATTTTGTCAGCTAGTCAGCGAAGGGCAGACAGGGGTCAATACTGAGGTACGAGGTTACCTTCCATGGGTGAGTGAGTATGGCTGGGATATTCACAAAGAGTGACGGGGTTCTCGGGAGTGCTGATGTGGACACGAAGAAAGAAATGGAAGTCCAAACATCAATAAAGGTATGGAAGCAGATTTACAATGAGGCATCCAATACGTTCTGAACAGATGCCTTCACGGACGGGAAAAGTCATGATGCAATAATATATAATAGTAGCCTGATTTTCTGCTCCACGTGAGTGATGGACGTGATTGCTGTGGAGCCGCTGCACAAGTGTTCCACCAGGAAATTGCCGAACGTGGAGCATTTCCGATATCAGCGGAGAATCTGTCATTCTCTCCTTGAAGCGGGGGACCAGGGGGTGTTTCACACAGAAGCTAAACTATTATTAACGACATACAGTGGCTTGCAAAAGTCTGGGGCTCCACTGGTCAAAATTTATGTTACTGTGAATATTTAAGTGAAGTGAAGTTGAAATGATCTCCAGAAGTCATAAAGTTAAAGATGAAACTTTTTTTTTCCAACATTTTAAGCAAGTTTATTATATTATTGTTCTTTTGTACAATTTAGGGTGAAAAATAAGAAAGGAGTGCCATTCAAAAGTTTGGACAGCGCAAGAGATTTGAGCTCTGTGATAACTTTGACCAAGGTCTCAGACCTTAATTAGCTTGTTATGGCTGTGCCCTGCCGACCGAGCCTACTGCACTTTCAGGGTTCACAATGATGTCTCCACTACATTGGAAAATAAAACACAACCTGGATTTGCTCGGACTGCGAGCATGGTTAATCCTGAGCTCATCACAATTTAATGCTTAATCCACTTATATTTGGACTTCTTTCCTCTGTCTGGGCCTTCTCCACTGCCATCGTAGTCATAACATAAATGAGGAGAACAGCATCTCATCTTCCAACTGGACACCTCACAACGATAGGGAACACACTGCTGTTTTGTTTATTATTCCGGCTGAATCATCTTTCGTTGTTACTCCGATGATGCCCATGACTCCTTCTTGCCCCGGTACCATATAATCCTAAATAACGGCCAGTATTTCGCATAAAGTTCCATGGTCAAATTGATCCTTCACCGCCCTGTCATCTCCATGTTGAAAATTGGCACAATTGCACCCTTGACTCAATCCTGTGGGTTAGTGTTAACGGGGTTTCACTTCCCACACACTCTGCTACTTTGGGCTAGGAATAACGATGATAGCAGAACCAGGATATGGAACTGGGAACTAGGAGCCTGGGCGTGGACTCCGAGCCAGAGGCTGGACAAGGACCCATAACCTGGGTCTTGACTCGGGGTCGGACTCCAGAAACAGGCGAGGACATAACGAGGCTACAGGACGAGGAGAGGCAACCGGACTGGACGAGAAACTCATGGACAGGACAAGGGAACCCCAGCACAGGACGAGAGAACCCCAGTACCGGGCTGGGCAAGTTACTCCTGGTCTGGGCGAGGCACATGACAAGACGAGAACACAAAGCCGTGGCTTGGACAGGACAAGGATCTTGAACGTGACTGGGACTGGACGAGACCCCGAATCCTTGACTTGGTCGAGGGAAAGACAGGAACGCAGAGCCTTGGTCGAGGAAGAGACAGGAACGCAGAGCCTGGGTCGAGGGAGAGACAGGAGTGCACAGCCTTGGTCGAGGGAGAGACAGGAACGCAGAGCCTGGGTCGAGGGAGAGACAGGAGTGCACAGCCTTGGTCGAGGGAGAGACAGAAACGCAGAGCCTGGGTCGAGGGAGAGACGGGAACTCACAGCCTGGGTCGAGGGAGAGACAGGAACGGAGAGCCTGGGTCGAGGAAGAGACAGGAACACAGAGCCTGGGTCGAGCGACAGACAGAAACATGGAAAACAAGAGCCGGGACCCCTCCTTGGGTACAGTACGTAGGGCCGGGACACATTACACAGAACACTGAAAACAACGAAAAAGATTCCAAAGCTAGGTAGCGGCAAAACGGCCGGACCCACCTTGCGGAGGCGTGAACTTAAAGAGACAGTTCCAAACAGGGCGTGGCTCCAGACACAGGGAAGGCGAGGCAAAGTTCCAGGCAGAGGCAAAGCTAGACGAGGAAAGGCTCCAGGCAGAGGCAATAGACAATAGACAATGGACAATAGGTGTAGGCCACTCTGCCCTTCTAGCCAGCACCAGCATTCACGGTGATTATGGCTGATCATACACAATCAGTAACCCGTTCCTGCCCTCTCCCCATATCCCTTGACCCCGCTATCTATAAGAGCTCTATCGAACTCTCTCCCTTGAATGCATCCAGAGACTTGGCCTCCATTGCCTTCTGGGGCAGGGCATTCCACATATCCACCACTCTCTGGGTGAAAAACTTTTTTCCGCATGTCAGTTCTAAATGGCCTATCCATTCTTAAACTGTGGCCTCTAGTTCTGGACTCACGAATCAACGGCAACATGCTTCCTGCCTCCAGTGTGTCCAATCCCTTAATAATATTATTAACGCAAGACAAGGCGAGGCGAAGCAAGGCTCCAGGCACAGGGCAGGGCAGGGCTTCAAGCGTAGGGAAGGAAGGGAACAGTCCAGCCTCAGGGTAACGGCAATGATGGCCTGACTTACTCAATGGAGGCAAGGACCAGGAGGGACAGATCCCACCGTAGGGTAACGACACGGACATCCTGACTTACCCCACGGAGGCGACGACAGGATACCGACAGCACGAAACCCACACAGAGGCAAGGACAGGATATTGACGACAGAAACCCCACAGAGAAAAGGACAGGATACTGACAAGAAGAAACAGACACCAGCCTCGAACCCAGGGCCACTTAAAATCTCGGCCACAAGACGAGAATCAGGTACCTCGGATTAAGCCCAAATGAGACAAGGGACAGCCGGAAGATGCGGAGTCTGGAGTCCACGGACCGTGCTGTGAGCCGGAACGCGAATTTCACGGACAGGACCATGGCAGTTACAAAGTAGCGGGGCAGCTTTTATTTTTGAGGTAATCTGAATTCGTTTACCAGAATCTGATCAGGATTGGTCGTTGTCTCCCTATCCAGATACTCCTGACATACTGCGAGGCTGCTTAGCGTCACTAGGTTGAAAGGTCCAATTCAATTCAAAGAATTGTATGCAATATACATCCTGAAATGCATTTCCTTCTCCAACATCCACGAAAACAGAGAAGTGCCCCAAAGAGTGAATGACGATTAAACGTGAGAACTCCAAGTTCCCCCTCCCCAGCTCCCCTCTCCCCGAGTGCGGCAGCGAGCAACAATCCCGGCAAAATGCGTCAACACCACCACCGAGCATAAACGTGAGGTCGGCAACCGCAAAGACACAGACTTGCAGTGACCCCAAAGACTTCACGTTACATCCGGCATTCGACAAACCACAGGGTCTCTCTCCCCCTAATAAGGGAGAGGGAGGTGTTCCCCATTTTCACGGCGAGTGGGAGACATAACAGCAACCGAGATCCGTGCCCGAAGGCAGTAAAGTTCTCGGGTCTTCTGGCCCACAGCAAAAGTGTTGCCGGCCTCACCGGTGACACACGGGTCTCCTGCCGTGACGCCGACCCTCGACCCGGCCATCTCCAGAGCCCCGAGATCTCAGGCTTCCAAGTGCGGCCGAGACTCTCAGGCCGAACCCTGGGCATATCGGATACCGGACAGTTCCGATACTCCAGTCCCATTCCCGCAAAGAACCCAAGTCAGCGTGTAACTCCCGGTCAAAGTTTTCGAAAGAACCCTGAAAAGGAAAAATGAAAACATGACAGATGGTAATAGAGCTGTTTCCGATGATGCGTGCAAAGGAGTCGTTTAGTGGCATCTTAGCTCTGCCTCTACAGCCGTGCAACTTGTTTCCGATCTGTGACCACTCTCCGTCTGAGGGAAAAATACACATTTCCCACCCGGTCACGGAGTTCTTCATAATAACACATGTCGGGCAAACTAATTTAGACTACAGCCTTTCCAGCAAAAAAAAAAAAAATGGCTGCCTATCGTTAGCTGATATTCGTGTCTCTCTGAGCCACAGTTTTCTGTTCTTGTTCAGTACTGGGTCCTATTCTACAACCCAGTTATCATCTGGCATCTCAGAATTGTTCCCCAAAATGCCATAACCTTGGACCAAGTATTCTCTCCTCTTCTTCTCCACAAGCCTCACTCAGCCCCGCAGAGTTGTTCTCATTTAAGCCCATTAGGATATCGGCTACGTTCTGGAGAGTCGCAGCAGAATTTTCCCTTGCCATTTTGAATCCGCCACCGCAAACCCCTTTTCGAATATGAATACCGGCGAAAATTATTAATTGGTGTCTCTACGATACATTCTTTCTCGCCGTCTATTTGCCTCTATTGCTCCTCTTGCTCCAAGCTCTTTCTACGACAGGTCGATTGGCCTCAGTATGTTCAGTGTCTGATTGTCGCTTAAACCAGTTTTAACCAAGTTGACCAGTGAACTGTCTTGCTCAGCTCTCTCCATTCTCATTCAATATTGAATATTCCTCTAAAATTTTAAATACACTTGACAGACCCCTCTGACATATAACCCTGGAATTCTCCTCTGAGGCGAAAGTTTCGAGAGATTGGAAAGTTTTATCAACTTCTGCACTCAAAATACTATCCTGAATTGTTCTCGAATTTCAAATCTAGACAGACCTTCCCTCTTATCGGTGCATTAACATACCGCGTCAGAAAAACAGCAATTCAATAACACAATGAACTCACTGCCCTGTAATCCATTAGCCACATGGTTCTGTCACTCAATATTTGGGAAATAAAAGTCCCCTGTACCTGTAACATCAATCTCAGAACTTGCCTGTTTTGTATTGTAATTGAGAAGAAGGTAACGCAAAGTCTCAGAGTGGAGACTTCGCTGGTCATGGTGAATGAAGGAAAACAACGAAGCTGTGATAACGATTTGGATGATTACTCATGGGACAATGTGAAGCAAGGAGGGTAAACGAAACCAGAGAGAAAGGATGCTTAATTGAGAATTGGGTAGAATGGCGGCAGCAAACTGAAGTACAGCGGGACCGATTACAAGAAACAATAATGCTTTCCATGATGTGGAGACTCTTCTTGAAGAGAAACTGACACCGTAAGGAGAGGGCAACATATTTGCGAGGAGGGTGGGTGCGAGGAGCGAGAAATAATGCATTTGAATCAGTTTCTGATGGTTTGTGAGTGATAAGAGGCAAATCAGCTTGTAGCGATGTTGAAGGATTGAGTGCAATATATACTGATTTAAATCAGGAGTGGTGCAATTCCTCATGGTTATGACTAGGATAGGCAGCCCACTTCCAAACATCTCCTGCCAGTACTCAAACAGGACTATGTTACGTTCTTCCAACCCCTTCCCCACATGCGACCAGTGAGAAAGTCGCAAAGGAAGGAGACAGAGGCAGGAATCTGAAAGCGGAATATAGCATGCACTGCATCCTTTCTGCCTCACCTGGAAGCTTTTGTGCCAGAACACCTCGCTGCCTTGTAAACTCTCAGAATTACATTCTCCACACTGGACTGTGCCAAAATCCATGGATAGGTGAGCAAGTGAAGAATTAAATAATCCGTTAAGTCACTTCTAGGTATTAACAGAGGATACCGCTAGACGTGCTAATCAGACAAGCGCCAAGCACCTGACCATAGTTACGTCAGATCCATGAATGGTGGTCCAAGCGCTATAATGAATCAACATGACATCGAGACATTTCAGAGCCAGAAGTCAGATAAATTTCGTTCGGAACTTTAGTGTGTCGCAGTACTGACAACATAGAAAATCTATGGTAATGTTTCATCGGTCTGTCATTACACCCACGGAGTGGTGACTCAATATGGAGTATGGAGTACTCAGCATGGGTACTCAGTACAAAGTTATCGCGTTTGAAGAAGTAAGTGCAGGCGTGAGTATATGAGGGACGACACACACTAAAGTAATATACCTTTAATTAGGTGATAAAGGCGATAGTTCCGGACCGGATTTGGAAGGCAAATGTTCCCAGTAACACACACAAAATGCTGGTGGAACGCGACATGCCTTGCAGCATCTTTAGGGAGAAACGCTGTCGACGTTTCGGGCCGAGACCAGTACCCTGTTAAATATATATATTCATTCAGCGGTGGTTATGGGGATTGATAACCATGATTCTATAAAACAAAACTTTCATTTAAATTACATCGTATGTTTGAGCGGAATTTAGAGGTCAGAAGACGTGGAAGTCGCTGGGGATTCGGTGAATCGATGACTGCATGTTTTAAATTGTTGAATATCAACTTGAGACGATACATAGCCTCCAATGTCCATATGCTTAAAACTGGAAAGGATTTTTTAAATGTTTGAAAGATTCTAATTATTGCTTAGTTGTTAACTGTTCAACACTTAATGGTACGACGTGTTCTGCAAACGCTTATAATGTGAATACATCGAGATTGTAAAATATTGCACGAGGACAGGAAGTTTGCGGGTTCACTAGAAAAACAAGGAGAGGTAATTCGGTCGTAAATGATCGGAAAGCAGTCGTGTCTTTGTTAGGTTTGTATTAACAGGAAGTATGAATTAATCCTCTGTTTTATCACAGGATATGACTGTCTGGAAAGGTCTGGTTCTTTGAGTGAAATGCATTTCCAGGTACTGAGTTGAATTTCAGAGAGTGGGTCTTTCCGAAATTATATGAAGTGTTAGTGTATGTGGGCCGCAACCACCCAGATCTTTCTTTCCTCTGGTTCTAGGAATGTTTGATAAGGGATTACATCCTTGTATTTAACTGTTTATTCTGTATGCGCCAGTTATCTACAACGGTTTTGAACGTAGAAAAGCGCATGTTTGCACTTTGTTTTGCATGTACGTGTGTATTTATATTGTGTTCTTTTACTTGTCTACCTTGTTATTGATTTCAGAGGGAGTCGCCGATTTCACACCGGCCAGGTAGAATCCTGGTAAAAAGGTATCCATGTATGATAAACCCACTGTTCAAAGGGAAATTGGTATTAGGATAAATGCATTTGTACCGAATTAGGAATTTGATTTTGGGATTTTTGGAAAGCTAGTTCACTTGCCTGGTCAGACTTTAATTTGACCATCCTGCAGCACTTAGATAAACGCTGAATCTCAGAATGCAACTGCACGTTATACTGCATCATCCGATATCTTTGGATAGCTCCACCAGATGCTGCTAAATGTCGACTTTGGGGCCTCCATTGGAAAAGGTTGTTACGATGTTAATGTAGCATCCGCCCTGTTCTATGTAACGGGCGTACAGATTATACAGTATAACGTGCGGTCCCATCCTGAAATTCACCATTTTGCTGACATCAGTGAATTATCCAAGTGCTGCAGGACGGACAGATTACAGTCTGCCTCTCTGAGCACTGTAACAGCAGAGTCGAGATAAACTGGTAAACTGTACTAACCTTTATACCTTCTTGCGGAACATCGCTGGTCCCTGTCCTCCAGGCAGAATTCCCTCCAATTACTATCTAATCTTCCAATTTGCTAATTCTGAGTACACGAAACCAGGTTTCCCGAGATGGAAAGCCATCTAAGTTTCTGAACGTGCCGACCATGCCGAGCCCGGTCAAACACCTTACAAAGTTAATACATCCCACATCGACTTCGGACTTAAGCGGTATTTTTTTTTGCTATTTCAAAGAAATCAGTCATGGGCAAAAATGATTACCATCCATTACAAAACCAGCTGCCTATCCCCAATCAGAATACGTTTCTCGAGACACTCATAGATTCCCTCCTTAAAAGTCCTCTCCAATAGCTTGCCAACAACTGACGGAAGACTCACTGGCCTGTAAATCTCAGGACAATCCTCACGGAATTCTTGGAACAAAGAAAAAATCATTTGCCACCCTCCAATCCTCCGGTACTACTTCTGTAGATAGTGAGACCACAAATATCATGCCCCAATTCGCAGCAATATCTTCGCCCGCTTTCAACAACGTATCTCCCTTCTAGCAAAGGCGAATGATTATCTTAATGTTTGATAAGTTTCCAGCGCATAATTGTTACCGTCGGTATATCTGTGTTTTTTTACGCTTAATCCGCATTAATCAAGGTCCCGCTCACTGTTGACTATATAAGTAAAGTTTCATTAAGGACCTTCACTATTTACATGCACTTCAGACGAATGCTTACCATTTTATCTCTCAGCTCTACAACCCTCTGTCTCGTCACTCTCCTGTTCTTCTCCTACCTTAATGCGACTTTCCAAGGACGCCTCATGTCCCTTTCTAAGTTCATTGTTCGTTTCCGTCCAGGCTACATTGTGACATTCTATAGCCGTGCCTGATCGTTTCTTCCTGACCCACAAATATCTTTCTTTCTTCTTCTTGACGAGGTATTCAATATCGTTGTCAACCAGGTTTACTTTACACTACCGTCCTTACTTCGCCTCAGTGAGACAAGTCTTTACTCAACTCCAATGCAAGTCGATAAAGAATCACCTGTTGTGCAGTTCAAGGAGCAAACCGTCTCCCGAATTCGGCTCCCAAGCTGTTACCCAATAGCACCAATTAAATACAGTCTACATCTATCCCGGTGTAGTTATCGGACATTTCGAATAGTTGACCTGCGAAGAGATCTATTACCTGATCCTTCTCCTTTTCTGGTGCAGGATCCAGGAGGGATTGTTTCCCATTCCGCCTGTCCGATAATTGTGCTAGGACTCATTTCTGGACGCAACTGCGAAATTCAGTCATATCTAAACTCTTTAACGCGGGGAAGTGCCGATGAAATTTATTGAAATTTAAGCTGCCTGTGACAACAGCTTGTTAATATGGCACCTGTCCAACATATATATCTCCGCATCTCCGCGCGTTTTCTGTATCTATGTGTATGTATACACCACACACACACACACACACACACACACACACACACACACCGACACACACACACCACCCACACACACACACACACCACCCACACACACACACGCACACCACACACACACACCACACACACACACACACACACACACACACACACACCGACACACACACACACACACACCACCCACACACACACACGCACACCACACACACACACCACACACACACACACACACACACACACACACACACACACACACATATATATATATATATATATAATTTTAATTTATTTATATATATTTAATTCTTGGTGATGGGGTGCGAGTCTGTGGTCTGTACTGAATGCTCACAAACTAGTGATTGCTCCCTTTCTGCTCTGAGATCTACTCCCAGTCTATCAATAGACAGTCACTCCACGGTTCCTTCCCTTTCGGATTCTGCGTGCCATCATACTCTCCCCGTGTTTCAATGGGACTCCCTTTACTGTCTTTTATCGGATTCCATTTTGAAACATATGTGAACCCGGGAAAGACCAGCAGCCATTCCTGCCCTTGCGGTCTTGCATAAACTCTCAGTTGTGTGCTGGAAGGATAAAAAAGAAAGACAATCTAGCGAACAGTCCGTAGCGGGTCTAATATTAGAAAGGGGAACGGATCAGGTGACAGATCTCTCCGCATGTCACTATTTCAGAACGACAGGGCAGAACTCTTCTTCATTTACCGTACATGGGAATATGACCAGGGAGCATGAGATGTATTGAACTGGACATCTGCGATGTGTGATGCCAACTGGCCAGAACATGAAATGGTAAATAAGGAAATAATGTACTGACGGAAATGCACAACAGATATGTGCAGATTGATCAGAAAATACTTACATGGGTTCAATATAGGCTTGTCTAATTGAGGCAAAGGATGATAGCGTAAAGTAACCCTTGCTGACAAGAAATATGGAACAGCTCATCAAGAGGAGGAAAGGTAGATACTTAAGGTTTAGGATCAGATAGGGTTATGGCGAGTCACAATGTAGACAGAAAAGAATTTAACAATGGACTTCAAAGTTAGAAGCGGAGTAAAGATGCTCTAAGATAAGTGAAGTACAGGAGGAGACTGTGGAGAGTGTAGGCAGATCACAGGTAAAAGAGGAAAACTTGTGTCTGGAGTCCAAGGAGGCGGTGAAGCTCCTCACTGAATACATTGAGCAATGTGAACACAGCGTCAAAAGATAGATATGCTCGAACATGCCGACGCCTGAAAGAGGATGTGATAGAAACTTGGAAAACATGATAGATGATTCCCCGATATCGGAAGGGATATACTCCAGTTAATAGATGATTCCCCGATATCGGAAGGGATATACTCCAGGTGATAGTTGATTCCCCGATACCGGAAGGGATATACTCTAGGTACTAGATGATTCCCCGAAATCGGAAGGGATATACTCCAGGTAATTTTGGAAGGCAAGCTCAGATATTGTTGAGCTTTTGGACAGGATATTTGTGTCTTCGCCGGCCACGGAAGTAGAACTAGATGATTGGAGGGTGAAAATTCTATTCATTTGTTGACGAAAAATAATAGGGATACTTCTTGGAATTACAGACCAGGGAGTCTTACATCAGTAGTGGGTAAATTACTGGAGGGGATTATTGAAGAAGCAATTTATGAGTATTTAGAGAAACGCTGTCTGGTTAAGGAAAGAACACATGGCATGTTGTCCTTTATGAGTCAGATTGAATTATTTGAAAAAGTGAAAATAAAACAAACAGAAGAATCAGATCAGTCGATGTGAGTGCATTAATTACGGTCAAGTATTTGGTCAGTTCCCCAAAGTGGACTCATTCAGATCGAGGGAAACCTGGCTGCGTTGATTCAGAATTGGCTTCCTCACAGAAGGCGGGTGATACAGGAGATAGAGTCAATTCTGGCTGGAAGACAGCGGGCAGCCGTGTTCCGCATGCAGAGTCGAAATTTCGGTACACTTTATAACTTTATTTCGAGTTTGCAGTTAAACTGCTGAAATAGGGCGGAGGGAAATAGTCGATTTAATCTGAACACAGAGCAGCACCTGGATAATTTATGGAATTAAGACTGACGACGTAAGCAACTCGCTGAGTGATTCACTGCACCAGCTAAACTGACCTGTCATTTACGTATTACAGGGCAAATGCTACATTGACTTCAAAGCACTACAGCTTAAAACCAGCATTTCGAAGTGTTCAGCAGCAGCTTTTGCTGCTCATTAGAATAACCAGCCTTTGCAAAATGCCAATTTCAAATTCCCAATTGAAGTACACACCATTTTATCATAATGCCAATTTACCTCTGAATCGTGGTTTTATCGCATCGAGTGCAGACTCGCTCATATTTCGATCTATTTAACCCTGAATCCACATGGCCGGTGTGGAATCTGTGTCTCCATCTGAAATCATTAATAAATGAAACAAACAAATCTACACAAACTAAAATCGCAGCGAAAGCAAAGCAAATATGTAGGCTTACACTTGTCTTCCTTCTAAACCATCACAGGCAATTAGGGAATGCAGAATAAACAACTTCCAACGTTTCCATCTTCTCATGCAATAACCATCCCTTTACTCAGTCTCCATGCTTTAATGTGTGCGAGGCCAGAGGGATCGAACAGTATCAACGACTGTCTAGATTAGTCGGTGCTGTGAGACACTAAAGTTCTAACCTGGACATACAGTCTGTCAGCCATAGGAAACCACTGCACAGAAACAGGATCTCCAGACCGTCAGGTCCGGGAGGAATTGTTAAAACTGCCTACTGCCATCGGCCCCACCAGGACCGCGGCCATCCATATCCCTTTCATCCGTTTATTTCTCCAATCACCTCTTGAACGTTGACATCGGAAACACAATTATCATTTGTGTTGGCAACACTCTGACCACCCTCTGAGAGAAGACGTTTTCACTCATGTTTCCCTTAAACATTTCACATTTCACCCTTCACCTATGATTCTCAGTTGTATTCTCGCCCAACATCAGTGGATAAACCCCGCTTGCATTTACACTGTCTATACGCCTCATAATGTTGTATACCTCTATCAAATCTCCCCTCTGTCTTCACCTGCTCGGAGATAAAACGCTGTCGTATGTAATCTTTCCTTTTAATTAAAAACATTAAGTGCGTCACGGCACTAGCCGTGTAATTTTTTTCGGCATTATTTTAACATTATTTCCATCTTTGCCGCACACAGTATTCCACATTAGGCACCAATAAAGCCTTAAACAACAGCAAAGTAACGTCACAACTCCTGCACTCAGTACTTTGGTCTATGAAGGCGAATGTGCGAAAATCTTTTTTTCTTACGACCCTGTCTAACGGTGGTGCAACTTTCATTGAATTATGGAATTATTCCCAGACTCGTTTCTTCTATCGTCCTCCTCAGTGCCCTATTTTTCATTGTGTCAGACCAACTCTGTCTGGTCCGCCAAAGTGCAAAATCTAACTCTTGTCTGTGTTAAATGCGATCTGACAGTTTTCAACACATTTTTCCAGCTGGTCCAGATTCCGCTTCATGCTCCGGTACTCTTCATCACTGTCGACTGCACCCGCAATGTTGCTGTCATCGGCAAATTTGCTGATCTTGTTAACGACATTATCATCCAGATAGTTGATATAGATTACAAATAACAAGGGGCGCAACACCGATCCCTCATCACAGGTCCGCAGTCACAGAGACATCCATCCATTACCACACTCTAGCTTCCCCACAGCATAGCCAATGGCGAATCCAATTTACTACCTCATCGTAAAAGCCAAAAGACTGATCCTTCCCGAGCATCTTCCCATGGGGAACCTTGAGAAATTCTTTACTGAAGTCTCTTTTAGTCGGCATCCACTGCCTTGCCTTCCACACCATTCTTGGTAACTTCCTCGTAAAGCTCTGTGAGATGGGTTAGACATGATCTACTACGCACGGGTCCATTCTGACTATCGCCAATGTTCTTGTTTGTCCAGTTACTTCCCTTCATACCCCATGACCAGCGTAGTCTGAACAACGAGGACAATTCATCATTACATAATACTTGGCAAGTCCCTTCCAAGCAAAGCTATCGAGATCATCCTGCGGTTGGGACTGATATTTATGGCCTAATATTTTTTTTTAATTCTCCTGCACTTTATTATTCGACGCATTGAGAGTAGTCTGGAAGAGCAAGGCGTTGTAGCTTTAAATAATTAATCGATTTACTTAACTATAGCAAGATACGGTACGCTCGGTCGAACACAGAAGATGGAATACAATGCACAAGGTTCTGATAGGATTTCAACTAATGTAAGTTCGATCTAACACATCCCCCATGCATTTCAATCAGAATCAAAGGTTTAAAAGGTACAATTGAAGAATCAGAACAGATTTAATATCACAGACATACGTCGCAAAATTGTTAACTTTTACGGTAGCGTACAATGAAATACAGGATAAATAAATATAGAGAAAACAAAACTGAGATACAGGTGGTAGCGGGGAGAAAAAGCTGTTCCTGAATCGCTGATCCCGAGCTTTCAGGCTTCTGTATCTCCCTGCCGGTGGTAACACTGTGTAGAGGGCACGTCCTGTTAGTGGGCAATGTTAATGATGGGCGCCGATGTGACAATAATCATCCCTTGTAACAATGATCAATGAGATACAGAGAATCTGTATTTACCAACAAGTATCTGCTATTATTTCTACTAAAACCACGTAGAGTTACACACTGTCGCTGACAGCAACATCGCGGGTGTAGTCGACAGTGATGAATAGCACTGGAGCGTGAAAAGGAATCTGCACCAGCTGAAAAATGGGTTGAAAACACTTAACAAGTAGTTACACCTCTGAGCATTGTCTCAGGTTTATTGGTCTGATTAGATTGTCCCAGAGTCAAGAATCAGTTCAGAGTCCACGCCCTTCACATAACAAATGGCGATTTGTTTGAGAACGGTCTCAGGTTTAGCAGGTCTTTACCTGAAGCTCCCTGTGTCCACATTCAGTTCCTCTGATTAAATTATTCCAGTGTAAGAATCAGTTCATAGTCCAAAAAATGGGGGAAAACAGAGATAACTGGTTTGTCTGCTTCCCCTGTCCTTGATCAGTCTGTAGTTTCTTTTGGCCAACAATGTTTTATGAGCCATTCAATCTGACACGAATGTATCTTTCTTGTGTCTGATGTCGTCTGTATGTACAGGGGTGGATGATGGAGTTTTTGCGGAAATGACGAGAGCTGTAGGGGTGGAAGGGGTTTACAGAAATACGGTGCGATATAGAGGTTGGAACGGTTTTGTTACGTGCCCTATAACAGGTTAAAAGTATCAGCATAAATGGAACACACCTGGAGTCTGGTATTGCCACAAATAAAACACTGTTCAATAGTATCTACGTAATCTCGTAATATAAAACCAGATAAATCAAACAGGTTAGCAGAGTTTATGCAAATGTAAGTGTGTAAATATGAAACCGCAAGCTTCTTCAGCTTAGCTGGTAAATAATAGTCTTACGATGGTATAGGAATGACGTCAGTTCAGTTCGTGATAATAAGTTGAGTAGAATTGGGGAGACAGAGAAAGACAGGTGATTTGTTTTCCAAGTAAGCTGATATCATTGATCTTTCCGTTGCCTTCCGAAGTCCTGTTAAAGTTTTGTGATCACACAAAAGTGTACCGCCTTCACGCAGTAAAGCTACCAAAGGTTAAACACACCGATAACATTCCACCGGTCACCCCTTTCCCACACTGCGATCAAAACCCAGCCTTTCGTGGGCACTGAAAATTCATCCAGTCTATTTCTTCTGCATTTCTGTCCGTGACTTCTGTGTGTCTGTCTGAAAAGCCAGTTGACCTTGAATATATCCCAAACATGCTGAACGCCAGCTGCCCATTATATAGCCCCGCCCTTCCGTAACCATGGCGACTCACAAGCTGCTCGGTTCTCTCTCTCTCTCTCTCTCTCTCTCTCTCTCTCTCTCTCTCTCTCTCTCTCTCTCTCTCTCTCTCTCTCTCTCTCTCTCTCTCTCTCTCTGAATCGGTGTACACCAACTATCTCTCTTTTTAAAGGCACAGTCATATTGTATACACCTTAGCACCTCGTCACAGTCTCGTCACAATTCCAATTGTGGGATTGAGCTTAGTAGCAAAGAGGCAATGTTGCAGCTATATAGGACCCTGGTCGGATCCCACTTGGAGTACTGTGCTCAGTTATAGTTGCCTCACTACAGGAAGGACATGGAAACCATAGAAAGGGTGCAGAGGAGATTTACAAGGATATTGTCTGAATTGGGGAGCATGCCTTACGAGAATAGGTCAAGTGAACTCGGCCTTTTCTCCTTGGAGCAATGGAGGATGAGAGGTCGCCTGATAGAGGTGTACAAGATAATGAGAGTCATTGATCGTGTGGACAGTCAGAGGCTGTCCGCAGGGCTGAAATGGCTCGCTTGAGAGGGCATAGTTTAAGGTGCTTGGAAGTAAGTCCAGAGCAGATGTCAGGGGTAATTTTTTTTTTTACACAGAGAGAGGTGAGTGCATAGAATGGGCTGCCGGCGGCTGTGTTGGAGGAGGAAACGATACGGTCTGTTAAGAGACTCTTGGATGGTTACATGGTGCTTAGAAAAAGAGGGCTATGGGTAAAGCTTAGGTAATTCTAAGGTAGGGACATGTTCGGCACAGCTCTGTGGGCCGAGGGCCGATATTGTGCTGTAGGTTTTCTATGTTTCTAAGACGACGGTCACTGGGTTTGTCCCACCTTCCTTTAATTTGCTGTTACTAATCAATCCCAAATGCCGATTGGCTACTAGATGATTGGTCACCGATTGCTCTATTGCACTGCCGTGAGATGCCCCTCGGACAATGAGCCTTATTGAAGTCCCCTCCTCTCCAGATTTCCGATGTCCAGGTTGGCCACTAGTCAAAGCTACCGGACTTAACTCTCAGTGATGACCGTGTCAATACCAGCAACATGACACTGGCAACCGAGTACATTGTCTTAGACACGACACCTGCCAAATCTAATGCCACTCCCCTTCGCACTACATATGGACTGTTGTCTATGTATGCATATTGATCTGTTGTCCCCACATGTTCATTGATCTCTTTCCCCCTCTGCAATGTAAATGCTCCAGTTAAACCCATCTCCTGCGTGTGTGCTTCTACTTGATATGTAGTTACACAGACACAATGCAGGCTGACATTTGAGTACAGAAGTGATGACCATAAGTTTCTCTATTCCTCCAACCCTGAGACAATTTCAGATCTTGATTCTTTGTTGTTCTCACAGTTCCATTCCAAGAGATGCTTCTGTCTCTTTCACATTTTGCAAGGGACATGTAAGCAACGGCAAGAAAAGAAATACACAGATAGAACTGTTACTAAAAATTTTATTGGTGGCTTATTATACAAATGCCCCATGTGAACATGCTGGGCCAATCTGCACGCAATGCAAAAGGACTGCTCACTTGGAATAACTTTACAATTGACTTAAATTGTGGTGCTCCTGTCTATATTGTAATGTCAATATGGGTGCATTAATAATTAGGCTGAGTGATGACACCTGGCGGCTTTTCAAACATTTGTAGAATGTAGAAAGGCACCAACTCTATGAATTAATGTATACTCCAATATAATTTAGGAATTAACCTTCTTGCATTGCATAAACAACTGATTAACACATGTGCACAAACTGCATTCCATTCCAACAGTTGCTACATTCTCTCATGACTCATGTGGTCCTTTCCGTGGATGCTGACTTCTGGGGAGCACGAACACATTTCAGATTAGCATCATGCACCACATCCCACATCAGTAGCAGTTCGAAAGGCCGAAAATGATGCACTAGCAGCAACTCACGGTAATAGCAAGGATTGAACGATTCATCAAGGGTTGAAGGAACCCTGACTCCAGCTGTCCTGAATCCGCTATGGGAGTGTGGCGCGAGTCCAGCCTTGGCCAGACACATCCCCCAAAATACATCATCAATGGGGAATAGTTCAAGGTCTTGGGCTATGTGGTAAATGATATGAGCTGTATACACAGACATAAGTATGCCCGCTCCACTAACGTATGGTGGGTACGACTTGATGGTGGTCACTATTTCTGGCACATAATACTTGCTCGACTTCTGACGTTTGGGGCCAAACCCATAAACGAGATGGCCCACAAACAGGTGTTGGTGAACCTTCATGCCTAGCAAGTAATCAACCATGTTATCGGTGTTGGCAAATACATCATCATCTCCATTGAAGAAGATGAATTTAGCACTGGGGCAAAATTCACTGACCCACTGCAGCGACTTGTATTGTTTGAGGGTGAGGTTGAAAAAGGTATCCAAGAAATCCCATTGTAGGATATCTCTGTGTTCTCTGTTTTCCATGGCTAACAGCTGATTCAATTTCCTACTTTCATTTTGGTCAGGAGAGACACCGGAGATAAAGACTCTCTTAATTAGGACCCCTTTGAATTCGCGTTCCTTGCCCCAAGTCTTCCTTACCATTTCCCGCCGATCCAGGTTGAAAGGGTGAGATTTGATCACCAGGAGCAGGAAGACATTCTGAGATCCTTCTTGATCACCACATTGGTCTGGGACATTTTGAATCATGTCAAATTCTCGACAGTGTTTATACATCAAGTAGTTTTTTATGTGCTCTTTCTCTTGATGAAATGAGGACAGGTGCAGCAATGTCCTGTTCGCGTGGCACTTTGGCTTGAGCACTGATTCAGTTGCATCAGCAGTAACAACCTTGGGCAGGTCATTGCGATGAAAAGTTTCTGCAACAACATCAGTCTCTCGACATTGGTCATTATCCCAGAACATGAAGAACAATCCCAGAGTAATCACAACACCCAGCACTACTTTCTCATGGAATCGCCGATGTCTTCTCATCTTTCACCTGAAAAAATGGATTAATTCAAAGAAAACTTTACATTTCCATGATGTTTGAGAAGAATGGGAAGTTTAAACTGTAATGAAATTCACTAATGCTTTGTAATATTGACCTTAAAATGGTGGTGAGGTAAGGAATACGCAGAGCCCTACACGCTGCTGAAAGTTTAATTAACCTGAAGCATTCCATCCCAGCAGAAAAACAAATCTACCTATAGGATACCATCTCTGTCATTAAACTGAAAATCGCGTAGTTTCTTTCTGGGCATTAAAGATGTATGATTCCAAAGGCTTTATTCCACCTCGCTTCACAGCTCTCATCACTCCTCTCGGGGCTTAAACTGAGCTGGGCCAGACATAGCGCAATATAGCACAATGCAGACATTTTGGTCCATGATGTTGCACCGACCTTTTAATTTGCTCCAAGATCAGTTGATCCCTACTCTCTCAAATAGCTGTCCATTTTTCTTTCATCCATGTGTCTATCTGAAAGCCTCTTAAATCACACTGATGCATCTACCCTTATCACTACCCAGCCTGTGCATTCCATACAACCACCATTTTCTTTTTGTTAAAAAAATACTACTTCTGACAAACCCCTATACTTTTCTCTAATCACTGTTACATTATGACCCCTCATATTAGTAATTTCTGCCCTGGGAAAATGTTGTTTGCTCTCCATTCTATCGATGCCTCTTAGCAGCTTATACACCTCTATCAAATCACTTCTCCCGCCCCCCCACCACCATTGCTCTGAAGAGGAAGGTCCCAGCTCGTTCACCATTCAGGTTGAGTTCACTGGTTACTGATACTATGGAGGATGGTGTATTATTGACCATTGATTAGTAACTGAATATATGGCTGTGCAGGGAAGGTAACGTGTTAGCATAGCTACTGAAAGCATCTGATTGTCATGGTATTTCAACCTGGTCTATGTATGCCTACAATAGGAGAAACAAAGAGAAGTCTACTCAAGGAACTTGGCCTTTTGCTTCTGTATTTACCAGAGAATTGTATTCAAAGTTAAATTAGCGGTGGCCCACCCACCCTGCCATCCATTGGTCAAGCCACTTTATGAAAGGCTACAACTAAGGCATAACTAGTCCCAATGGCAAGGCTGATTCCACCCAGACATTCAGTCGTTATCAATTGTGACAAGACTGCGAAACCATCGCAGGCCCATATCTATTGAAGGAAAACGGCAGCAGCATCACCTATGGCAGGAATTTACGCTTCATGAAGAGCAGTGAACCTCGGATTCCAGGAGCCCAGAGAAAGCAAAGACAACTGATAGCAGAACAGGGCAGATAGTTAGCATGATCCACAATGTGTATGAGTAAAACCGTGGAAACCTGGAGCCCTGAAAAGACACCAGTGACTGATAGCAGTACGATGTGTACAAGCAAAGCTATTTGCACTAGAATGCAACTTGTGTCATTTAAAATTATCAATCCTTGAATAATGCAATCTAAACAGGCCCTTCGGCTTAACTGGTCAATACCAACCACAGAATCCTCCCTGCTGGTCCCAGTTGTCTTGTTTGGCCCATAACTCTCCAAGCCTCTCCCTTCCATGTACCTGTCCAAATGCCGGTTAAATGTTGCAGTTGAACCCACTTCAACCACTTCCTCTGGTAGCTACTTCCGGGTACTCACTGTGTACAAAAGTTATCACCAAGGTCTCTTTTCAATTTTTCCCCTCTTCTCTTCCATGTGTGACCTCTCATGTTGGACTCTGCAACTCTCCAATAATGACAATCTACCATATCAATACCCCTTATGATTTTAAACTTCTGAGGTCACCTCACATTCTCCAAGGAATAAAGGTCCAGCATGGCCAACCTCTCTGTAACTGACGCCCTCTAGACCAAAAATACATCCTCCTAAATCTCTTCTGCACCCTCTCCAACTTGGCATCGTCTTTCCTATAACAGGGTAATTAAATTGAAGATAATATTCCAAAAGTGGTCTTAACAACAACTTATGTAACTGCAAATAATGCCCCGCCCCTAAACTCTGCACAATAACTGATGAAGGCTAGCATGCTAAACGCTTTTTTCACCATCTTGCTTTTCAGTGAACTATGCATTTGCCAGTGCCTTGCCTTTCATTGCATAAGTCCTACTCCATTTGAATGTCTATCACCTCAGATATTATCATATTACAATTACAGCATGGAAACTGGCCATCTCAGCCCTTCTACTCCGTGTCGAATGCTTACTCTCACCTAGTCTCACTAGCCCGCACTCAGCGCACAACCCTCCATTCCTTTCCTGCCCATATTCCTATCCAATTTTTCTTTAAATGATAATGTTTTACCTCTCCCTACCACTTCTACTGGAACCTTGTTCCACACAGCTACAACTCTCCGGGTAAAGAAGTTCCCCCTCGTGTTACCACTAAGGTTTTGCCTCCTAACTCAAAACTCAAGTCCTTTTGCTTGAATCTCCCATACTCTCAATGGAAAAAGCCTATCCACGTCAACCCTATCTAACCCCCTCATAATTTTAAATACCTCTATCAACTCCCGCTCAAGCTTCTAAGCTCCAAAGAATGAAAACCTAACTTCTTCAACCTTTCTCTGTAACTTAGGTGCTGAAACCCAGGGAACATTCTAATAAATCTCGTCTGTACTCTCTCTATTTTGTTGACATCTTCCCTAAAATTTTCGGTGACCAGAACTGTACACGGTATTCCAAATTTGGCCTCAACAATATCTGGTACAATTTAAACACTACATCCCAATTCCTATACTCAATGCTCTGCTTTATAAAGGCCAGCGAACCAAAAGCTTTGTTCACCACCCTATCCACGAGATTGCACCTTCAGAGAACTATGCGCCATTATTCCTGGATCACTCTGTTCTACTGCATTCTTCAATGCCCTACCATTTTCCATGTACGTTCTATTTTGATTAGTCCTACCTAAATGTAGCACCTCACACTTATCAGCATTAAACTCCATCTTCCATCGTTCAGCCCACTCTTCTAACGGGCCTAAATCTCTCTGTAAGCTTTGAAAAACTACTTCATTATCCACAACGCCACCTAACTTAGTACCATCTGCATGCTTACTAATCCAATTTACCACCCCGTCATCCAGATCATTGATGCATATGACAAACAATATTGGACCAAGTACAGATCCCTGAGGCACACGACTAGTCACCGGCCTCCACCCTGACAATTATCCACCACTACACTCTGGCACCTCCCATCTAGCAACTGTTGAATCCATTTTACTATTCAATATTAATACCTGACGATTGAACCTTCCTAACTAACCTTCCGTGTGAAACTTTGTCAAAGGCCTCACTGAAGTCCATATAGACAACATCCACTACTTTACCCCCGTCAACATTCCCTTTAACCTCTTCGAAAAATTCAATGTTCTGTCAAACATGACCTTCCAAGCACGTCCATGTTGACTGTTCCTAATCAGACCCTGTCTATTCACATAATTATATATACCATATCTAAGATTACTTTCCATTAATTTACCCAGCACTGACGTCACAATTACAGGGCTATAATTTCTAGGTTTACTTTTAGAACCTCTTTTCAACAATGTAACCACATGAGATATACGCCAATCCTCCGGCACCACCACCTATTCTAATGATATTTGAAATATTTCCGTCCGATCCCCTGCTATTTCTACACTAACTTCCCTTAAGGTCCTAACGAATACCCCTGTCAGTTCCCGGAGACTTATCCACTTGTATAACCCTTAATGGAGCCGGTACTTCCTCTTCTTTAAACAGCTCAGGTATTTGTAAAGTAACGGCGATAGCGGGGTAACCCACCGACGGGAGTAACGTAAATAGACCCGTTAGTCAGGAAAGTCATCTGATTGATAAGTTTATCTATTTCCAGTAAGTGAACACGAATCTGATGGTGAAATATGTTGTACTCTTTTGGACGTGGTTGTCTCCAGTTTGTAATCTCCACGTAGTTGCCGTCCTTCATTGTAATGGCCCAATTGTGGACAAATATTTAAGATTGCAGTGTGGAGTTAAATCTGGCGAAAGGGAATGTCCTGTGTTAAAAAAGAAAAGATTATTCTAAAATCATAACTTTTCACCAGAGTACACACGTCCCATCCTGCTACTGTGTCTTTCCTATAAGCCTACAGCGATGTCTGC